>NW_027635920.1:0-27736 GCF_903797595.1 Erithacus rubecula
AATTATGTTTTCTCTCATAACTGAGGAATGTGTTCACAGGCTGAATCTTAATATCACTTATTTTTGCACGAAGAGCCAGTTTCATCTGACGATGATTTCCTTGGCCTCACTTTAATTTTCACTTTCTGTATTGTTGTCTGGCAGGTTGACCTTTTCAGATTGTGTGCTGAGAAATGCTGCTACTAAGGAGAGCTGGTGTCAAAACAGAGGTTTTTTCCTAGCTTTTATTTAAAATATTGAAAGACAAAAGTTTTCTAATTCAGTTACAGAACTGCATATCATTAGGAACTATAGTTCTTCCCTGCTTGTATTTAGAATAACAGGCTAATGCCAACTGAACTCCTAAAACATATACAGAGATCACAAGCAGTCACCACAAGTGGTATTCAATTCTGGGAAACATAGTTTTTGATAGAAATCGTTTTTACTTTAATAATACAAGCTTATTCTGTTCTAAAATTGGGGAAATTAGGTATGTTCTGGACCATCTGCATTTTTATTAGTTTCCTGTCTTTTTATAATTTCTTCAAGTACTAGTTTTATACACTTGCTAGCTCATTATTTATGATTTAAAATGGTGTCTCTTAGGCATGTAACTTGATACTATTGTGAACCATGAAAATAATGTTTTTTGGTCTGTCTTGATTTGATTAAGTGATTCCTGTGAAAGGACTGGGGGGTTTTATGGTTTGAGATGGAAAAGAAGTAGTTCAGCAGCCTTGGCAAGTAAGTGTGCCAGTTTGCAAGATGAATATGCAGAAACACCTGTGGTTCAGCTGGAATATACAGTATTCTAGTTTGCTGCTGCTGGGGTGTTTTGTTTGTTGGTCTGTGAATCCATATTCTATACAGTATCATTTGTCAGAACTCCATTTCACTCTTACAGTCCCTCTGTTTTCCCACTTCTGAATGATGGTTTTCTCCATGCCTTTTATTTGGGGAATTCTTGGTGATAAAAACAATGCATGCTCCATAATGTTTTGTGTTGTCAAATGGTTATGCTCTTCCACACATTTTCTAATTAGCCTCCTTCAGTCTCCTTCTATCAGTTTTATTTCCCTGTACTACACTTTACACTCACATTTCAAAGCTTGTATTTTTATGCTAAATGCTTCTGCTGCATAATTGTCTTAAAAAAGAGTGTGTATGAATCAAACAGATTAATATTCTTCCCAGTCTTTCACAGTCTAAATTTATTTTGGAAAATGATTAAGAAAGATTTTCTCACTCTATTTCTGTCCTTGGATATAATTCCCCAGGCTATATTGAATCTTTTCTGCATAGAGGAGGGCAAAGTTTCAGTTGTTGCTGCAAAGTCTCCTAAAGCATCTCTACAGCTACTGCATAATTCCTTGTGACCTGGTCCATGTTTAAAGGTTATAAAGAGCATTTCTGCAAGAGCTGAGAAAGCACCGTAGAAATTTTAGCTTTAAATAATAAAGGCAAAGCCAAGTGTGCATCTCTGTTCTGTAGCTTTCCCTCTGCCTCAGTTTTATTCCAAGTTCTGCACAGAATAGAACCATGTGAGTCTTGGTGTGAGGCCACTGAAGCAGAGTTTTCTCTCTGGTTTCAGTTGCCCAACTGTCCCTTGTCATTCACAGGATCCTGTAAGCACATGAAATCAGTCTTTTCATTTATATTGCCTCTTAGTTGTATTTCTGGCCTATGACTGTAGTGTGTTGTAGATGTTCAAGATAAAAGTTCGTTTCAGGTGATAAAGTACTTTTAAATTTTCATAAGTCTTCATGTAAAAAAGAGATCCTGAGCTGATCAACTTGTACAATTTTATGATTCACCCTTAGTCACCGAAGCTTAGAGAATATATTCTAAAAATGCCATGTTATCAGTGGATTGTCAAGTCATTTCTGATTTAGCCCTTGGCTCTAACCAGACTGTCCTTCTTTCTGTGAGAGTAATAAAAAGATAAGCCTTGAGAGATATGTAGGGGGAAGAAAGAGCTCATTTGCATTCAGATGAGCTATTCTTCCAGCCTCTCTCTCTACTTATCTTATAAAAATTATCATAGATTTGATCAAAAGCAGAGAAAAGACACATAAATCCAAAGGCAGGTTAACAGCAGAGTTTCTCATAATAATAACTCCAGTAGAAAACTGATGCATAGAAACCCATCTTTCCACTCACTGAAACCTGTGTACAGTGTATCATGTTATTGATCAGGAGTGTTAGATCTGACACTGTAATGTCAAATAACTCACAATGAGCTGAAACACAGAATTTCATCTTAATAAGGCTTCTCTCAAAATGCTGAGAGGGTCCCCTAGTTTTGATGACATTAATAAGTTTATTTTTGGCCACCATTGCATATGGCATGCAAAATATTTTATTGCTAGAAACTATATTCAAGGGATGGAGGGATGTGTTCATAACACACAGGTTCTGTCTCCTGGCTGGAGTCAGCATCTGTAAGTGCAGAATCCTTCCTGGTACCATATATCCTTGCCTTGTCCCTGGCAACACCACTAAAATATTTTCCTTTCATAGTAAAGTGAGTGAGATTTTACTCAGGTGGAATTTTGCAGTATTGGGGAATGAAGGTTTTTTATGCACCTTCTGAGTGAGCCTTTGATAAGGGCTTCTGTATTACACAGAGGCTACACATATTTGGGTCTGAAGGCTGGTGCAGTTCTAATCACTTTAAAACTGGACTACTTGGAATTGTATGGAAGGCAGCCATTCTCCCTGCTACTGACTTTATAAAATAGTTTATTCAGGTTTTAGAAAATTAACTCTTGGAGATAGTCAAGAAAGTGTATCATGATGATCACCTGCATGGACAAGAAGACCATCAGTTTCCTCATGCCATCAAACTTTAGATATCAATATGCAGGCCTGCAGTTATAATTTTGTGCACAATAATCTAGAGACAATCCTTTATTCTCTAAAAAAGTTAATACTCTAAAGTTAGGAGCAAGTCAAAGTTGGAGGAGTTGGGTTTCTTAAGCACCCTCGTTTACAGCAGGATTTGAGAGTTTTTTTCTCTTCTAACAGTAAGGATTAAAACTTGTGGCTAATCCTGACCTACCAAATACAAATGAGTGTCTACAGTGCTGCCCTTCCAGCAGCCACATGACATCAAAGTGCATTGTTCTAATTTCTGTGGAAGCAATGGCTTGCAAATACCACAAGGTAGAATGGCAGAACCCTGCATATATGCTGTTAGCCCACAGTCTAAAAATACCAAAGCCAGATGATAAGTCAATTTCTGTAATTAAAAATCAGTTCCTCACACTATCTGTGCTACTCTGTTCTGTATCAGCTTGGTGACCAGGTAGATGAAGCTGTCAGGGAAAAAAAAAAAACCACTTAAATTTGAAGCAAAGTAGTTGCTCCATTGTAAAGTGTGAAGATAAACCTGTGAAGGTATCAAATAAATCTTTCTTTGGCTTCCAGTAATAATTTAAAATGGATAACAAATAAATGCTGCATAATCTGCTTTTAATGTATTTACTTTGGAACGTGTACATATCACTGTATTACATAATTGCAATATTTTCACACATGCAATTTCACCCTCAAATGGCCACAGGAAATGTGACAGCTTTTATTTTCTGTTGCTTCTGTTTATTAATGCTTCAAGGTGTTTCTCTGTATTTGTACACAGCTATAGAAACAGAATGCTCTTTTTTAAAAAATAGGAGTAAAAATCCCAGGGATCTGCTCTTTGCAGCAGACACAGGAAACATTTGATCCTAATTGTTTTTGCAAAGCATCCTAATTGGGAGCAGATATCAATAATGCAAACTTCAGAGGGTGTGTGGCTGCTTAGTACCTTAGGCTGGCTACAGGAAGGGCAGTGCTACAAAGAGGAAAATCAAGACTTTTGAACAACTAAGCATGAGCCATCCAGAAAGTCAGGGTCCATATTGCTGATCTCTATCAGGGAAGGCAAGAATCAGGCCCATCTGCTAACAGAAATGCAATTTCCAGCTTTAGGAGCCAAAGGATATGCAAATAAATGGCTTATATGCACTGGAAAGTGTTGAACATTAAGTTTCTGTTTCATACAGTTGTTTGAAGGCAATGCAGGACTCCAGAGCTTAGCGTTTGAATTGCAACTTTAATTTCCCTATTTGCTGTTACTTAGACTGCTCTGAAGTAGTAATGAGAATAAAAAATGAAAGAAAATGTTATTTGACAGGGACTGTGGTAGGGCTTTCTTCACAGGCTTGAAATAGTTTGAATTCATTAAAATCTCCAGGTGAGGGGAAGATTGTATCCATTCCTCTCTTTTGAAACCAGATTTTCAAAGAAGGATCTAAAATTGCATTTGAGGATTGTGGTGGGGGTTTTTCCATTCCTTCATGTGCAATCTAAGAACTCCAATTTTACAGGGCGATTTAACATATGATCCATAAAAATCAGTCCTTTTGCTTTGTATTTTGGGAACTCCTTAATCTTGGGAAATTTGTAATCTTCTCAGGGCATTGAAGGTCAATCAAATGCTGCAGGTTTCTTTCTTCCTTTAATATGGTTTATGTATTGGGGTTTGGCTCGTAGCCAGAGATATTTTTTATTGGCAGCCTAGCAGTTCTACTGTGGAGCTCTGTGCAGGTAAATTGACTTGAGAAGAATGGGCAAATTAGCTCCTGGGAAGATGTGCCCTGCCTGGCCCCAGTGCCTCAGCACACTTGAGGTCAGGTTGGCTGTCCCTGACTATCTAATAATGATGCATAATAATATAGTTAAGTATTCATTGTAATTGGTGATATTTAAGGTTTTTCAAGTTAAGTCTGTTTCATCACTGTGTTTTAATAGTGAATTTTCATTTGTTTGGTCAAACTCAAAAGCAGCCTTAATTTTAAAGTTGAGTTCTTTGTGGCTGATACTATGAAGAATGTGGTGTTTATACTCACATCATACTGGCAGTAGAGTAGAGCAACTCATAACTGATTTGGCAATAAAGACTTAGATTTTCTTCACTAAACTTGCACTAGCAAGATTCATAAGCTGGTGATAGCTATCTCTACAGTGGAAAATATTTATTGACTTTATTGACAATTTAATTTACTTTGTCAAGCTTTGTTGTTTAGTTTCTATTGATCCTGAGACACTTGGGGCTACTTTTGTTTCCTAAGGGATTAAACTTGCACGTTCTTAGAATCAGATTTTGGGAAGATGGGTGCAGAAGACTTTGTAATTCAATTCTGAAAAGCATAATAATAATGAATATTTTAGATAGAAATGATAGTATTTAGCATAATATGTGAAATGCTGTTATGTGCAATTTTTAAAAAAAATCCTGGATAAATTAAATGAGGCTTTTGGAGAAAGCATAAGCTGGATTTTATATTGAGTTTGATAACCTCTGAATCTGCTCTCCTTTCTCTTTCTGCTGGAACTTGTAACAAAGTTATTATGTCCAAGTATAATTTTGTAATAATTGTATTTCAACTTGAGCCTTTCTCACTTGGTGTTGATGTATTTTAGGGAGGGAGGGGAATGGGGAAAAAATGCCAACTTTCATGGATACAATTTAAAATTAACATTGATGATTTGACCCTTCCCAGGATTCCACTGAGCATTGGATCACATTGAAACTGAGGTGATGACTCACAACTCAGGTAGAAAAACTGCATTTCATTCTCTCTATTAGTTTTCTAATAGTTGCCCACAACAAAGTTAAGAAAAGAGAAATGGTTTTCAAATTTCCTGTGCTATTTTTAGTTTACTCCTCTTTCTGGAGATGTCTTAGCAACTGTAGGACATCTGAAAAACTTTGAGCTATATCTTTATTTTTGAGACTCTGTTGAACATTGCTTCTGTTATAATGTTTTTGTGTTAGTACTTTGAACTTACCCAAGTAATGTTGGTAGCAGCAGTGGCTATGATGAAGTTATGCTTTCCTAATTAATGATACTTTCTTAATGAAACAAAGAATATATTTCCCCATGTATTTAATAACCTAATAAGACTGAATGAAGGCAATACCAAGCAGGTTTAAAGCAAAACACTGGTTTCAGTAAGCACAAGTAAATAAACATTCATCTACCTTTAATTACGTAATGCATATTCAAATTCAGATTGATGAATGTTGAACCAAAAGCAGAATAAAATAGTTACTTTAAATCCTCCTAATTCAGAGGCCAACTATTTTTATGGCTTTGTTTGGAGTGCTTTGGGTGTTTTTTTGCTAGAGAAATGGCAAGTATTTATTTATTCAGCTCCCTCCACATTTTCCACCATCATTATTCCCAGTGATCCCTGCAGTGATAAGTGGCCAATGACACTGGCACAGGGTGAGCTGCAGGAGCCGTAAAGAGGTGACTGTTATTTCTCACAGAGTTAGAAAAACTGCAAGAGCACAGTGACATTTTGATGAAAGCTCACATTTTCCCCAACAGGTTATTATACAGCCAGAAGAAAATACTTTCTTAAAGACCAACCACATCTATTCCCTGCCTGAAAGGTTGCATTTGTTTGGGTTTTTTTCTCTTATTTAGGTGAGAAGTAAAAAAATGAAGAGGAAACTCAGATGAAATGCCAAAACTACTGACAGGTAGTACTTCTGTGTGTCTCCATTTACACCTCAAACTTGCTGCTAGACACCTTAGAACTACATTTAAAATGTATTTTGGTAGGTGGTCCCCTGCTGGCTGTCTGCATTTCTTCTCTCATTTGTTTTCTGTGCTTGTTTGCTATCACTGCTGAACGTTGCCAATAAGGAAACTGGTGTGCAAGAGTTGAGGAATCAGCTTTTGAAACTGTAAAACTGATCTGTAGGCTTTTTTCCTCTTGCATTTGTAAAATTTGGTGCATCATCAAAGTTAAGATTCTTCAGAAAATAGCAAGATTGTCCTCTTTCCAGGGAGGCATCTGTACTTTAACAGAGGTGCTTGATGCATCTTGCTGTAAAGGAGCAAGATGCAAAGTCAGAGAGAAGTCATTTAAGCTGGTAATACACATGGTTGTTTAGTGGAAATAAAATAACTAAGGTTTTGCCTTGTAAGAAAGTGAAATCTAATCCCATTGTGAAGGTCATGAGGATAAATACAAAGGACTAAATACAAATGAAGAGCAGAAAGATATGAAACAGGGCTGGGCCTCACTGCCATAGCCCAGGCAGCCCCTGGATGTATTTGCCTGCCTGAATCCATCCCTTGCCCGGGCCCCAGGTGGGGCCGCTCTGGGGAATCTCTCACAGCATTCCTGGGATGATGCTGTTCCTTCCCTGGTGCCCCAGGGTCCTGCAAGCCCCTTTTGGAGCCACCCAGACACCTCCTGGAGCCTTTAGGGACCCCCCCAGCAGAGCACAGACAGGGATTGACTTGACACTTCCTTGGAAGATGGAGGCAGGAGAATACTGCCCACCATCTTCTTTCCAGCTGCCCTCCATTTGCACTCCTGCAAATGCTGCTGCTGCACTCAGGCTCTCCATTGCAGGCAGTCTGGAGCTCCTGCTCAAATCCATCCCTCTGTGTCCCCTCTTGGATGGAATATCAAGCAAACAACACAGGATGTGCAGAGAACATGAACTTTATTAACTTTACTACTCTAAAAATCTACACTATGGGGGAATATGGGGTAACAACCTTATGGCTAACTTGAACATGTAGAACAGGAACACTAAGGGGAAAGTGGAAAAGGTGATGGGGGTTGCTACAGCTAAGGATGGGGTGTCTCTAAGGCCTAAAATGGGGAATGTCGCCGTGCCCTGGCTGGCACGGGTCAGCCATTCCCTGCTGTGCCCTGCGCGCCGTGCTGGAGCTGGAGGTCAGCGCTGGGCGAGATTTGGGTTCTTCTGCTCCTCCTGCTGCGGCTGGCCCCCTGCGCTGCTCTGCTGTTCTGGGCCCTCTGCTGGGAGCAGCGTTCCAGGAACTGCTGCAGCAGGGTGTGGTTGTTCCTCAGCAGCTGGATCAGCTCTGAGGAACAACCTTGTCCTGGGCTGCTGCTGCAGGGCCTCTGGCGCCGATTCTGCAAGGCAAAGCACAGGGATCCCGATGGAAGGGGCAGAGGGGCAGAGCAGGGCCCCTCTCTGTGCTGCCTTTGGCCTCTGAGCAAGAGAGCCAGGCCTGGCCAGGCTGCAGCAAGCAGAGCTCTGGCTGCCTCTGCCTGGGGCTGTCCCCGAGCTCAGCCCTGGCCTGATTCCCAGCCAGAGGCTCAGCTCCACTCTGCCATGGGGCCTTGGCCAAAGGGCTGCCCAAGGGGTCCAAGCCCATCTTTCCTGCCTGACCCCCCATCCCTCACCTTTCTCCAGCCTCTCCAGCGCCCTCAGTAGCGGCGCCATCCCAGGACAGTGCCTGTGGCCAGCAGCTGCACCAACAGGCACGTCCAGGACTGCCACGACATATCCATGCACGGGGTGGTTGGCTCAGGGTCCCTGTTCTGCTGCTCCGGCTCCTGCACATACAGGACCGTGCCCGACCCAGGATGGATGGTTGGGTCGGGACGATGGCCCAGGAGCAGCAGCAGGTAAAAGTTGAAGAGCCATGGGACAGGGTCGGCCATGGTGCTCAGTTGAAGTGCCACCAGCACACACGCTCTGGACGTCTGTCCTCGCCGAGGTGTGCCCAGGCTGTGGGGCACGGCGGTGGCTGGGGACAGTTGCCAGGCACCATGCTGCCCCAGAGGCTGTGATGTCACAGAATCCAAGCACTGGCTTGGAAGAGTTCTGGGAGATCAACTCCAGCCTGTGATCCATGGTTACCACGGCAAGCAGATCTGAGCCTGGAGTGCTCTGGCCAGGCTTACCTTGAACACCTACTGCAACGGTGACTGCACCAGTGCCCCCTGGGGCACACCATTCCCATATCTCATGCCCCTTTCTGGGCAGCAGTTCTTCCTAATGTCCAGTGTACACCTCTCTTGGCACAGCTTCAAACCCTTTCTTGTCCTTGCCCATCTCTGAGACGGCTGGCACTGCCTTGGCCACTTGGTCAGGTAGTCTCCTTTAATTTTCCCTTTACTGAAGCTATTCCACTGACCTACATGTAATTATGGTCCAACATGCATGCCTTTTCCAAAACTGCATTTGGGGAAGCTTGTGCTGGTTTTTGGGTGTGAGAAGTAAGGAAATTTCTGTTAACTTTGATAACTATCCAGAAAAAGAAAAAAACCCCAGAATCCCCATAGGTGATGTACTGTTTCTGTCTGATTTATATTTCACATGAACTAACATTTGTTACCTATGGTTGCAGGAAAACAAATAAACAAAACCAAGAAATTAATAAAACGTCACAACTGAAAGGATGTAAGGGGTGAAAATGGTGAAAATTATTTGGGTAAAAATGGTACTTGCAGTTGAATTAGATGTAACAGGACTAGGCTTGTTCTGTTCTGAGACTGAGGAATAATAGATGAGATGAAGAGTAACCTGAGTGCTCAGGGAGTCAAGAAGAAATCATGTTTGTTAGTTTTCTTAACAACATCTTTTGATTCTAACTTTTTCTCTGAAAATTGGCAATATATCAGAAGATATATTCAGCAGTAACAGCAAATATGTGCCACATTCAGTTTAACCACTTGCCCATGCACTCAAAGATCCATGCTGTTGAATAAGGATAAAGGAGGGCAAAATTGTGATTTGAAACACTTTTCCTTCTTAAAGCAAGTAGTTAAATAAAATATCTTAAAAAATAAAATACTGCTTCAGCAGATTGTTCTTAAAATTACATTGTTTGCCAAGTGTATATATTCCAATAGCCAGGAACTGTATGCCTAGAAAGCTAATAGTGTTTTCCTTGGAAACACCAGGGAAGATAAAAACACTAGGTGGTTCTTGCTTGGAAAAAAAAAAAAGAATTCAACTTTAGCAAATTGTCTGCTGATATTGAGGATTCTAAAACAGCACATACTTCCCATACCTTGTCCAGCACCTGCCTTGAAATCCCATCTCAATACATTTCATTATCCTGTAAGTCAAATAAGAACAGCTGAAGACATAGACAATGATGCATGTGGAGAGGAGTTATTTTTCTATTTTTAATTGAAAATTGGACAGGCTTTGAAAGTAAGCAAGTCCATGTATTGCTTTGAAGCTAACTAGAAGATCAGTCCATTTTGTAGTGAAATTGTTGCTGGGTGCTGTTTCTTCCCAGTATTTTGGTAGGTGGTCCCCTGCTGGCTGTCTGCATTTCTTCTCCCATTTGTTTTCTGTGCTTGTTTGGTATCACTGCTGAACGTTGCCAATAAGGAAACTGGTGTGCAAGAGTTGAAAAAGCTGTAGGCTTTTTTCCTCTTGCATTTGTAAAATTTGGTACATCATCAAAGTTAAGATTCTTCAGAAAATAGCAAGATTGTCCTCTTTCCAGGGAGGCATCTGTACTTTAACAGAGGTGCTTGATGCATCTTGCTGTAAAGGAGCAAGATGCAGAGTAAGTCAGAGAGAAGTCATTTAAGCTGGTAATACACATGGTTGTTTAGTGGAAATAAAATAACTAAGGTTTTGCCTTGTAAGAAAGTGACATCTAATCCCATTGTGAAGGTCAGGAGGATAAATACAAAGGACTAAATACAAATGAAGAGCAGAAAGATATGAAACAGGGCTGGGCCTCACTGCCATAGCCCAGGCAGCCCCTGGATGTGTTTGCCTGCCTGAATCCATCCCTTGCCCGGGCCCCAGGTTGGGCCGCTCTGGGGAATCTCTCACAGCATTCCTGGGATGATGCTGTTCCTTCCCTGGTGCCTCAGGTTCCTGCAATACCAGACTATCCACAAACCGCAGGATTGGTTGAACAGATGAATGTTTGTTAAAAGAACAGTTGAAAAAACTAAGAGATGAGAGCCTGTCATGATGGAAAACCCATCTGCCAGATGTGCTCCATACCCTTAACCATGGCCAACAGGGAAATGGAAAGCCCCTGGATGTACATGGCTGCACCAGTTTGCAAATGCAGCCATGGCCAGTGCGATTTGGACTTGCTGGGAAATTGTTCTGGGTGTGATGGCCCCTGACAGGGCCCCCCAGAGGCTGCAGAGGTGGATTTGGATGCAGTGGAATTCATTAGGATGAATCAGAAGCAAATGAGAGTTCTCAATGCAGAAAGAGGTATTCTAATTCCTCCAGGACACTTTGGTTGGAGAACTGCCCACTGGAGCTTGGCCTTGCAAAGTGTTCATGTCACAGGGAAAGTAATTGATGCAGATTGTCAAGGAGAAATCAAAGTAATCCATTTAAACAATAGTGAACAAGATTGGATTATTTAGCCCTATGACACAGTAGCACAATTATTAATATTTAAGTTTTGAAAACAGTTGTGAGAAAAGGAGACCCACCTCAAATCACCACTGTTTGTGGAGATTAAGCATTTGGATCCAGGAGCCCTGATAATGGAGGCAAAATGTGGTTGCAGAAGCCAAATGGCCCTGCCAGGCCAGCTGAAGGAACAGCTCTGGGCAAAGACAGCATTGTTTGAACCCTGAAACCTGGCCAGGAGCAGTGGGAATATGTCCCTGCAGCCGAGTGTCTGTGTGAGAACAAGTGGATGTTATGGGATATTGTATTACAGATCCTGCCAGACCAAATCTCCCTGTTTGCCCCAACATCTCTTTGGGAAATGCCCTGATCCATGGGGCTCCATGTGAAGGCTGATGTGACACTGAGGGACTTCCACAGGAATTCCAACCAGGAGCCTGGGTGCCCTCAGGGGCTGGGACCCAGCCCTCCCCAGCTGGAGGGGAAAGGACCCACCAAGCCTTGTCAGCCACAGACAGTGCAGGAAAGCTGAACAGCAAAGAACCTGGGGGACATTATTCTGGAATTAAAAAGGCACCAGCTCCATGGACAATGGAATTATTGCTCCTAACCTGGATGAGACTGAGGAAAAAGAATGAGTAACCTTGTCCCTGAAGTACTGCTTATGTCTGTAAGTTGTATCTTGAGAGTCAGCCAGAATCTTGTTCACCAGAAATGCCTCTAGAGTTTCACCAAGGATTAGTCATGAAATTATTATGAAAATTTAAAGAGTGAAGTAGCCAAAATACTCAATGTAGCTAATTGCTGGGTATGTTCTCAGCTGATGTCAGGAGGAGTGGGGTTCCCTGTGGGGTGGCAGACCTCTGTCAGTGGGCTCTGAATCATAACAGATTCAGTGCAGGGACAGTCACAGAAAAGTATTCTGTGGAACAAAGGAATACAGTTATCAGTTTTACAGGATTCACTAAAATTTCCCTTCAGTAGAAACTGAATCCTGTTAGAGGCCACAATATGAAAGGATTTCTGTGCTTTACCATCACCCCAATGTCAATAGAACTTGGGGTGCTGGAGCTGGTCAGGGCCAGTGTTCCAGCACTCCCAGCTGCAGGGGCACTGTGAAACTCCTCTGGCCCAAAGACACTGGGGACACAACAGGAGCACAGGGAGGAGCCTTGGATCCATCAGCAGCCCACAGTGGGAAATGGGAAATCAGACAGTTGGTACTGGGAATGGGACCTGCTGGATGTGCAGAAACAAAGCCTGTAAATGGCTTCCTAAAGGATGGTTTGGGTCCTGTTTCCTGGCAATGTTGGTGCCTCCCTTGAGGGTACTTCAGCAACAACCATGAGGAAGAGTTAGGGCTGAGAGAACATTTTCCCCCTAAAGAGTGCCTTTGGTCTCAGACAGCCAAAGACTCTGGTTCACCCTGAGCCCCATGTGCACTGCCTCATCCTGTAGAGTTTATATTAATGAGTTGCAAGAAGTAGAAAATTATTTTGTGAAAATATCCAATAGCACATCCTATGAGCTCCAACAAACACAAATGGGGCTCCACAGAACCGCATGGTTTTGGATTATCTGCTTGCTGGCCAAGGAGGAGCCTGGGCTACTATGGGACAGGAATGTTGCACTTCTGTCAGTGATGAGTTTGAAGTCCAACAGTCAGGAATCACCTCGATGGCAAGAGCAGTAGAAGAGTGGCAGAAAGAAGAAAATTCTTCTTGGTGAGATTGGCTCCATGGCTGCCAAACTGGAGGCTGCTGTGAAATGCATTTGTGCGTGATTGCAGTCACTGCAATCATTGCAGTGTGAGCACTTGGTGTGTTATGATTCTGTGTAAGAGTTGTTGTGACACTTTGTGCTGGAAAATTGAGTATTGAGACTTGTTTAAAAAGAGGCACAGTCTCAAGAAAGAGTTGGGATTTGATAAACAACAGAGAATACAATTAATTAGGCATGTTTTAGAAGGAATGTTGTTGAGAATTGGTTAGAAAGCCATGGACACAACTGTGGATATGACTCGGCTGAGGCCTTGGTGCAGGAGAGCAGCTCCTGCTAAGTAGTAGCTAGGCCTTGCTCTTAAGCAGATTTTGCTGAGCATCAGTGTTTGCTTTTAAGAGACTTTTGCAAAAGCAATGCAGCTAGCATAATTTGCAGAGTTAGTCGATAAGTAATACATATGCCCATTGTTCAATCAAGGCCTTAACTTCCAGGGAAGCACGTAGCAAGCGAGGTATAACCCTGGGACGGATACTATATAGCAATAAGTATAAGAATAAGAGAAGTAGGAGCAGCAGAATAGCACGTATGCTTTTTGGCTAGAAATTCAGTAGGCGTGATTATCTCACACTTGCAATAACCAATAATAAGAGAAGGCGTGCATAGTAAAAACCAGTAAGATTGTACTAATATGAATAATGCTGATTTATGCTATTTTGGGCTATAAAACTGTCTGATGCTCTCAATAAAGTTGGATTATGCTTTATCAATCACACTGGTTGTCTGGCTGATCCCCTCGCTATTCCTCCACGAGCGGCTCCCCACCCCCGCACCTATATGTGCAGGCAATATTTCTTACAGGTGCCTGATAGGAAAAGTCGCATCCTTTGATTTTAGCAAAATTGCAAACACATAAATTGAACTGAGTCTCATCCATTATTTGATTGTCTATTATTATGGTGGGACATGCTGTTTTAAGACAGACACAACCTTGTCCTATATACACATGTGAAGTTGTCTGATTGGTTAGATGCATTTCAAGGTGGCAAATGCTTTGGTCCGTGTCCAGGCAAGTGTCTTTATCATCCAAATTAAACTGTTTTGCTGCGTATCCTTCAATTTGAAGTCTAAATTCAGGACACCTGGTCAAACATTTGTCACAGCATGCAGGACCAACTTGGATGAGTTCCATGGGTGGATGGTGAGCCTCATGGAACCCATCTTGTATGAATGTACATTCACATTCTCAAACATTTCTCCCTTCCCACATACTTGCATTTGTGACCCTTAACATTCTGCTCAAAGCCCTATGAGAGTAGGGATTATAAGCTTTTGGTTACATTGTACTGGTGTGGTGTTGCTTTGACTCTTGTTACAGTCGTGGCAATGACCACAAGGGTCACAACCATTTGCATTATGTCCATGATAACTATAAGTCCATTACTCGCTGTTCTTGGTGAATTTCAGCTTCAGATCTTTGTCACCTGGTGCAATGTTTCAAATTTCTTCAGGAGCCTTTTTCACTCGGGAGAGATGGGTCCAAGCCTTCTCTTTTTTGATCTTGACTGCCATGAAGGTGGTGAGGAGTACCTGGAATGGTCCTTCCCACTGTGGTTCCAAAGTCTTTTCTGCAAAAGACTTAACATATACATAATCCCAGGTTGTACATCATGTACTGGCCCATCTAATTCTCTGCTTTGGGCCCCAGCCACATATTTTCCAATTTTTCTAAGTTGTTTATTCAGGGCCACCATGTATTTGTGTAGAGTTTCTTCCTCTACTTGAATGGTTGTTATTCCTTCTTGGACCGCATATGATCTTCTCATACAATATTTCAAAAGGGCTTAATTTCCCTTTTGTTCTTGGTTTTGTTCTAATTTGTACTAATGCCAGAGAAAGAGCTTGGGGCCAAAGCAAATTTGCCTCTTGCCCCAGCCTAACAATTTGTTGTTTGATCAAATGGTTTATTTTCTCCATTTGGCCACTGAGTTGAGGGTGATATGGGGTATTCAATTCCCAATTTATCCCCAGGTGGTGACTAATTTGCTGTACAATTTTTGAGATAAAATGTGGCCCTCTATCAGAAGATAGAGCGGCTGGGAGTCCAAAACGTGATATTATGTCTTGTAACAATGCCTTGGTCACCTCTCGTGCCTTAGCTGTAGGGAAGGGTAGGGAAGGCTTCTGGCCATCCTGAAAAGGTATCTGTTAACACTAATAGGTAACAATACCCCCCTTTCCTGGGCAATTCTGTAAAATCAATTTGCCATTGCTGACCAGGTCCACAGCCCTTCCCAATTTGTCCAACTTTAGGCTTTGGAAAGTTTTTGGGATTAGTTTGGAGGCAAAGACCACACTGACGAGTTACTTGTGTAACTATGCTTTGTAATTTTCTAGCCAGAATTCTATCCTTTAAATAATTGTACAAGGCATCCATTCCCCAATGTGTTTTCTCATGTTCTTTTAGCACTAGTGACCACAACAAGTAAGAAGATACTACAACTTTTCCTTCTTTGGTTACAACCCAGCCTTCCTGATTATAAGTTGCTTCTTCTTCCTTAATAAGTTTTTCATCCTTTTTGTTATATACTGGCTTACCTTCAATAGAGATCTTTCCATATGGAATTAATGCTGCCTCAACTATTTCATTGGGCACCTCACCTTTGGCTGAGTTTTTTGCCTCTTTGTCCGCCAGCATATTTCTTTCTTCCAGTTCTGAGCTCACTTTTCGGTGTGACCTGATGTGCATAATAGCTACCTTTTCAGGTAACTGAGCTGCATCTAATAGTTTTAGTATTTATTGGGCATGTTTAATATTTTTTCCTTGTGAGTTCAGCAATCCTCTTTCTTTCCAAATTGCTCCGTGTGCTTGTACCACTCCAAATGCATATCTTGAGTCTGTATAAATGTTGATTTCTTTTCCTTTTGCCAGCTCTAAGGCCCGGGTTAAGGAGATTATTTCAGCTTTTTGTGCAGAGCTATTTGTTGGAAATGGTCCAGACTCTATTACCTCTCTGCATATTCAGCATGCATACTCAGCATGTCTTTTTCCACTGATGATACAGCTGCTCCCATCAGTGAACCAGCTCTCAGCCTCCTCGAGAGGGGTGTCCTTCAGATCCAGGTGACTGCAGTAGGTGGCATCAATGGTCTCCAGGCAGTCGTGGATCACTGGTTCTCCCATGCTCCAGCTGAGGAAAGAAGCTGGGTTCACAATGTTAGTTACCACGATTTCAACATCATCTTGTTCTACCAGTATGGCCTGGTACTTTAGAAATCTGTGTGGGGAAAGCCAATGTCCCCCTTTTGCCTCCAGAACTGCAGACACTGTGTGGGATACTAGCACGGTCATCTTCTGGCCCAGGGTGAATTTGTGTGTCTCTTGGATGTTCACTGCTCCTGCTGCCACAGCTCTGAGGCACCCTGACCACCCCTTGGCTGCCGTGTCCAGCTGTTTGGAGAGGGAGGCGACTGTCCTCTGGTACAGCCCCAGGTTCTGTGCTAGTACTCCCAGAGCAATCCCTTGTTTTTCGTGAGAAAGCAGAAAGAATGGTTTACTCACCTCTGGAAGTCCCAGGGCTGGAGCTGACATAAGAGCCTTCTTCAGGTGGTTGAAGGCTCGTGTTGTTTCTGTTGTCCACTGAAGATCCCTGCTCCTTTCTGTGATTAGGCATACAGGGGTTTAATGAACAATCCATAATTATAAATCCCCAGTCTGCACCACCCTGTCATGCCTGGAAAGGTTCTCAGTTCTTTCACTGTCTGGGGTTTTGGGGTTTGGCATATTGCTTCCTTATGGTCTTGCCCCAAGGTCCTTTGTCCAAGCACTGACTTTATAGCCCAGGTAAAGAACTGTTTGTTTCACCATCTGGGCTTTCTTTTGGGATACCCGATACCCCTGCAGGCCCAAGAAGTTTAGGAGGCTCACCATCCAATCCACACATGCCTCCTGGGTCCGGGTGGCTATTAAGAGATCATCCACGTACTGAAGCAGCTGTCCTTCTCCTGGTGGGGGTTCCCAAAACTGCAAATCTTTTGCCAGCTGCTCTCCAAATATAGTAGGGGAGTTCTTGAACCCCTGGGGCAGTACACACCATGTGAGCTGAGTTTTACGTCCAGTTTTGGGATTCTCCCCATTGAAATGCAAAAGTTTTCTGGCTGGCTTTATGGAGAGGGAGGCAAAGAAAACATCCTTCAAATCTAAAACCGTAAACCAGGTTAGTTCAGGTGTTAGAAAAGTTAACAAGGTGTAGGGGTTAGCAACACTGGGCATAAATCTTCAGTTATCTTATTAACAGCTCTTAAATCTTGTACTAACCTGTATGATTAATCAGGCTTTTTTTAGGGGCACTGGCACTCTTTCAATAGTTCTATTTGCAAAAAGTTTTCAACGATTGGGCTAATTCCTTCCCTGTCTTCCCTTTTTAAGGGATATTGTTTGACCCTTACTGATTGTTCTCCTTCTTTAAGCCAGATTTGCACTGGTAGAGCATTCTTTGCTTTCCCTGCTATATTAGAGGCCCAGGCTTCAGAGAACACCTGATCTCTTATTTTATTTTATTTATTTTTTTTTAATAATTTCTTCTTCATTTTCAACTTAACAATTCCATATATTGTTGATCTTTTACCTCCAAACTAATTTTCCCATTTTTAAATATTATTTTTGCATCCAGCTGCTCTAGCATATCCCTGCCTAAAAGCGCAGATGGAGCTTTAGGCATATGCAAAAATCGGTGAATTCCCCAGTCTTTTCCCACTTTATACTTTTATGGTTTGCAAAAATATGGTTTTTCAGGTCAACCAGTAGCCCTTTTACATTTTCCTTTATTATTACTAGTAGGTCTTTTTTTTTTTTTTTTTGTCTCTGGTTTACACCCCTCTTCTCAATAGCTGAAAACTCTCCAGGCCTCATCTAGCAAAGTCTCCAAGTTCCAACTTGCTGGGCCCCGCATCTTCTGGAGCTTTCACTTGATGTCACCTGTAGATTGCCCTAAAAACAAGTTTTCCAATTGTTGTATTCTCTTATCAAATTCAGGATCCAGAGTGGTGTGTTGACACATTGCTCCTCGCAACTGGTCTAGATATTCAGAAGCAGTTTGAGAGGAATTCTGTTTAATAACATAAACACAAAATAGCATAACATAAAATAGGGTGGATACTGTTGGGTTGGCTCTTGTGACTCAGGAATTGGGAGGGGACTCCCATATTAATTACTGTTCTCTCAAGTGTGGATGAAGCAGGGGATGAAGCAGAGGTAAAACCTGAAGTTGATGGCAATTCCAAATCTACTTCCCCTACCACCCTCTCTCTTCTTTGTCTTTTAGGGGGTGGTTTGAACACTTCCTCTGTCTCCTCTTCCTGAATCTCCATATAATGCACCTTGTCAGGATGTGTACACCTTTGATTTATTGAGCATGTGCTGCAACACCTCCTGGGTTTTTTCTTATTAGCTTTATTATCTTTTTCAAGAGCCAACACTAAAGGGTAAGGGTGGTCTAACTTCACAAGCACTTTGCCACTCATGGTGATTTCTAATGATGAAAAACATGTTAGCATAAGTAACTTCATGTCACTTCTTCTCATGCCTAAGGAAAAGCATCAGCTGTACCAAAGTGTTATAGTCCAACATCCCTGATGGGGGCCACTTCACCCCCTCCTCAAGTTTATAAAGTGGCCACCACTGTGTGTATAACTTAAAAAGCTCTCTTTTAGTTTCTGTATCCTTATGGTCCACCAGCTCTTTCCAATATGCCAAAACATATCCCAAAGCACTACCTTTAGGAACCTCTTTGCTTTCACTTGCCTCCATACTGAAGATTCTTTTTCTCTCAATGCCTTTAAACCTTATCCCAGCTTTGGAGCTTCACCTAGCAGTAACTTGGTACAAAGATCTTCCACTTATACACTTATCTGACTGTGAGAGTCCGTCCGAGCCTCTCGTCTGTTTCTGCCCAATGACCCTCGCCTGAGGCCTGCGCTGGCCAGGGATGGGAGGAACGCCAAGGGACTGTTCCGCAGGTGATGCCTACCAGGACTGGTTTCTCATGACAACTAGTCACGGGGCGCTGACTCAACAAAGCTCCCACAGATGGAAGAACAATGGACTGGTCAGTATGGGCTGCCCTGCGTGTGTTCATAACAACAAAGATGGTTTGGTGTGCCTTGAAGCGTCCTGTTTCCACCTGTTCCTCAGGGTAATGAGCTCCACATACAATAGTCCATAAATCTTCCCACCTTTTGGCCAGAAGCCACTCGCTTTGGGAAAGGACTATAAAAGTGACTTTCTCAGAGGAGACCCCCGAGATCTCCCCAGACAGCAACAGACATCTATTGGCTGCTCCACGAGGATTCGTCTGCCTGTCTTGGTAGCTATAATCCCGACCCCCCTTTCTCTCTCTCTCTCTCTCTCTCTCTCTTTTTCTGTCCCACTATGGCATTTTGGTTGGCACTAAATAAAGTGCATTTCTGTAGAAGTAAACTGGTTTTGTCCCCTGCTGTGTCTTTTGTGCTCTGAGATCCATAAAAGAACCAGTCACGACTCCCGCTCGGGTTGGGCGGATCGTGACACATGTCCAGGCCAGGTCCCGCTGCAGGAAAAGTGCCAGGCAGCCCCAGCACAGGGAAGAACACAAATACAGAGTGCCATGGTGGGAGCTGTGCCAGGGAGAGCCTGAGACATCAAAGGCACCTTGGCAGCAGCAGCTGCTTCCAGGGCATGGCCAGAAGCCTCCCTTGGCAAGCTGGCCTGGTGGCCACCAGTGCAGAGCTGCTGCCTCAGGGGCATTTCTGGCTGGGCTCTGCAAAGCCATTTGTGCTCCAGGAACCTGACTGGGAAGCAATTGGCCCCAGCACCCTGGGGTCAAGATATTAATGTCAAAACTGTTCATCCCTGCAGAGACAGGGCAGGTACAGAGGAAAGGGAAGAGCCAGACCCAGGGACATGGCTGCAATGGTGATGGCTGTGAGGTCACTGCCACTGCAGCAGCCTGGCTGGCCCTCAGCAGACATTCTGGCCACAAGTGCTGTGAGGCCACCCAGCACATCAGAGAACCCACACAAGAGGAATTCTATCCTTGGGGAGGGCAGGGGTTTCACCATGTCAGCTTTCACAAAGCTCCTGCTCTTGGAGCATTCCTGGCATGGGGCATCCACTTCTCTGGAAAAGCACTTGCAGTTTTGTGCCACTCTCATTGTAAAATATTTCCTTCTTCTAACAAATGCACATTTGCTCTGATTCAGTTTCAGGATATAGACCCTTGTTCTGTCACTGCAAGTTTTGGGAGAGAATAACACTCTACATTTCTTGGACTTTGACCACTATGTTTCCATTTACAAAGACCTTGGAGAGGACCCAAAAATCTCCCAAGACTGGGTTTGGAGGCCTCATCACATCAGCCTCAGGCAGAGGCTGAGGGTCCTGGGCTCAGTGGAGACTGACGACAGAACAGGAGTAGCCTGAGAGGGATTGAGGGGAGGGTCTACACATGGTGGAGCTTTTCTTCATTGTATAAAACAGCCTAAAAAATAAATATTGGCACCTGCCCCGGGAAGAGCCCTGAGCAATGAGGGAGGGACAGGATCTGCCCTGCCAGGGGCTGGGGCTCGGGCCTTGGCCTTTTGCCTTCCTGAAACACATCCAGCTGTGCTCAGCACCAGAGACACCTTTCCCTGCTTTGTCCCCACCTGCCACCAGTGCCTCCAGTGTTCTGCTCTAACTGGAACCTGGGGACACCTTCTCAGTCCTGTTCCTCACTGGGATCTAGTTAAATATGAGAAACTTCAGTGCTTCAATCTCACTTGGAGCTCTTGAGAAGTTTTTTGAGCACACTCTCTCAGGGACTGAGTCTGATGCAAACAGCACCAAAGCCCCGAGAGGGTGATTCAAGTCCTATTGCTGTGCCTGTGCTGCTGAGCTGGGCCAGGCTCCAGCACAGAGGCAGCTCCTGGCAAGGGCAGCGCTGCAGAGAGACAGCTCTGCCCAGGAGCAGCTCCTGTGACAGCCCAGCAGGGCTGGGGCACTGCCAGGGCATGGCAGGGACACGAGCAGGGCACAGGCAGAGCTCACAGTGCTCAGCACTGGCAGAGGCTGTGTCATGTCCCAGAGGGGGCTGTGGCACAGCAGCACCTCTGTGGCTGTGTCATGGAGCCAGAGAGCAGCTGTGATGTCAGAAAGAGGCTGTGTGACAGCACAGGGTGGGTTGTGTGAGGTCACAGATTGGGCTGTGACATCACAGAACAGGCTGTGATATTGCTGAGTGGGCTGTTACAGCACTGGACAGTTGTGTGACACCATAGAGAGGGCAGTGAGGTCACAGAGGAGCCTGTGCCATCATAGAGGGCGGCTCTGTGATATCAGACAGCAGACTGTGACATTACAGAGCAGCTGTGTGATGTCCCAGAGAAGGCTGTGGCATCAGAGAGTGTGTTCTGCCATCACAGGGTGGCTATGTGACATCAGAGAGGGGCTGTGGCATCCTGGAGCAGGATGTGATATCACAGAATGGCCGTGTGACATCCCAGAGCAGATTGGGTGACATCACAGCAATGACTGTGACTTCACAGATCACAGAGGCTGTGTGACATTACAGGGTGCTGTATGACATCACAGAGAGTGTATGACATCACAGGGCAGTGTGACATCACAGGGTGCTGTATGACATCACAGGGAGTGTATGACATCACAGGGGCTGTGTGATGTCACAGGGCTGTGTGACATCATAGGGTGCTGTGTGACATCACAGGGTTGTGTGACATCATAGGGTGCTGTGTGACATCACAGGGTTGTGTGACAGCACCATGATTTTGTGACATCATAGGGTGCTGTGTGACATCACAGGGGCTGTGTGACATCATAGGTTGTGTGACATCATAGGGTGCTGTGTGACATCACAGGGTTGTGTGACAGCACCATGATTTTGTGACATCATAGGGTGCTGTGTGACATCACAGGGGCTGTGTGACATCATAGGTTGTGTGACATCATAGGGTGCTGTGTGACATCACAGGGTTGTGTGACATCACAATGATTTTGTGACATCATAGGGTGCTGTGTGACATCACAGGGGCTGTGTGACATCATAGGTTGTGTGACATCATAGGGTGCTGTGTGACATCACAGGGTTGTGTGACATCACAATGATTTTGTGACATCATAGCGTGTTGTGTGACATCATAGGGTGTTGTGTGACATCATAGGGTGTTGTGTGACATCATAGGGTTCTGTGTGACATCCCATGGCTGTGTGACATCACAGGGCTGTGTGAGGTCACTGGGGAGGTCACTCTGCCCCGTTCCCCACTCACAGTCCAACGCTGCTCGTGCACAGGGGGTTCCCCTGTCCCCCCAGGTCCCCCCGTCTCCCATGCCGCAGCCTCCCCCAGAGGATGTTCCATGAGATCAACCCCAGAGCCTGACACGGGGACAGGGGCCGGGCCCTGGGGGTGGCACAGGGGGACAGGGACCCCCCGGCAGCATCCCTGTGTCCCAGGGCCAGAGCCTGGGCCAGGGCTCCTTCACCCTGTTATGAGCCAGGGGCCAGCCTCCGGCCCCGCCATTGGCCCCGCTCTTTCCTGCCAGCCAATGGCAGCCCGAGTATTCAGAGGCGTCACCGGTCGCCGGGCAGATCCCGGCATTGCCGCCGCTGCGGAACGCAAAAGCCACTGCGTCAGAGGGAGCGCGGGGGGAGGGCACGGGGCACTTCCCGGGAATTCCCCTGGATCCCCTCCGGGATCCCCCGGGACCCTCCTCGGCCGCGCACTGCGGGACGGAGGCTGCTCAGAGGCGGGGCCGCAGCGCTGGGGCTGGGGCGCTCCTGGGGGCCCGGGGGGCGGCCAGAGCTGAGGGGGATCCCCGGCCCCGGGACTCTTTGATCGCCCATTCCGGAGCACGGAGGGGTCCCCACACCCCCATTCCCGGGCATCTTGATCCCCCCGAACCCCCATTCCCGGCCATGCGTCCCCCCCTGCACTCCCTTATCCAGCACCAGTAACCCCGGCACCCCTTTCCCGGCCATCCCACCTCTCCCAGCCCTCTTCTTCCAAGGAGAGTCCCCTTCTCCTTGACCCAGAGACCCCCTGCACCCCTATTCCTGCCTTTCCCAGCACCCAGCCCCTCCTTCCCTCAACACCGAGGACACCCTTGACCCCTATTCCCGGCCATCCCGGCTTTCCCCGCCCCGTGCTGCAGGTGGGGACACCGGGGACCCTTGGAGCTCCCTTTGCTGCATACAGGGAACCCCTGCTAAAGGAGATTTCTGCCTGTGCCCTCCTGTCGGGAATTGAGAACCCCCCATAAAGCAACCTAAAATTTCACCCAATTCCCAAAGAATAGCAACATTCTAGGTGTAAGGAATAAGAATCCTCCAGTTCCCAACCCAAATTCCCTTGAAATAATGGCATTCCAGGCATCAGAAATTTCATATATTCCATATGCCCTCCCAAGTGCCCATGGAATAAAAGCGTATCAGGCAGGGGGAAAGTAGAATCATCTAGTTCCCCTCCCAAATTCCCATAGAATTATATCTGCCACGACACTGGAAATTTAGAATTCTGCAGTTCCCCATCCAAATTCCCAGAGAGTAACAGAATTCTGGGTCAGGGATTTGGAATCCTCCAGTTCCTTACCCAAACTGCGACTGGAATAATGGCATTCTGGGTATCAAGGAATTTGGAATCTTCCAGCTCCGCAGCCAAATTCCCGTGGAGTAACAGCATTCCAGACATCAGGAATTGAGAGGATTTCAGTTGCCCTCCCAAATTCCCATGGAATAATGGCATGCTGGGTGTCAGGAATTTAGCACTCCGTATGCTTTACCTAATTCCCCCCGAATTCCCATCAAATAAAAGCATTCAAGATTTCAGGAATTTTCAGTCCTCCAAATTCCACTCCCAAATTCCCATGGAATAATGGTATTCTGTGTGTTGGGAATTTTGAACCCTCCAGTTTCCCTCCCATGGAAAAATGGGATTCTAGGCATCATGAAATTTGAATTCTCCATGTGCCTTCCGAAATTCTCATGGAATAACAGCAGTCCAGGCATTGACATTTTGGACCCCTCCGGACCCCCTCCCCCACTCTCTAATTCCCATGGATTTGCAGCATCCTGGGCATTAGGAATTTAGAATTCTTCAGATGCCCTCCCAATTTCCCATGAAATAATAGCACGCCAGGTGTTAGGAATTTAGAATCCCCCATCACGTTCTCTAATTCCAGTCATATTCCCATGGAATAATGGCATTCTGGGTGTCAGGAATTGAGAATCACCCCTACGCCCTCCAAATTCCCACTAGTATCCCAAAGAATAAAAGCATTCCAGGTGTCAAGAATTGAGAATCCCCCAGTTCTACTCCCAGACTCCCGTAGAATTACAGCATTCCTGGTTTTCAGAATTTTAATTCCCATGGATTAACAGAAATCCTGGCAGATAGAACTCTGAATCTTCTAGCTTCCCTCCCAGATTCCCTCTCAAATAGTGGAATTACAGCATTCCTGGCTTCAGGAATTTGAAAACCTGCAGCTCCCCACACAAATTCCCAGAGAACAATGGCATTCCAGGTATGGAGAATATGGAATCCTCCAGTTCCCCTTCTAAATTCCCAGGGAATATCAGAATTCTGGGTGTCAGGGATTTGGAATCCTCCAGCTCTGCACCCAAATCTGGGTGTTGGGAAATTAGAATTCCCCAGTCTTCTCAAATTCCAAACATATTCCCATGGCATAATGATATTCCAGGCATCAGGAATTGAGAATCATCCAATTCAACTCCCATACTCCCATGGAATAACACCATTCTGTTTGTCGGGAATTTAGAATCCCCCATAAAGCATCCCAAAATCCCACTCAATTCCCAAGGAAGAGCAACATTGCAGCCGTCAGGAATTGAGAACCCTCCAGCTCCCTTCCCAAATTCCCACAAACACCAGGAATTACAGCATCCTAGGCATTGGGTATTTAGAACCCTCCAGCGCCGCACCCAAACCCCCATGGAAGAACAGCATTCCGGCTCTGAGGAATTGAGAATCCTCTAGTTGCAGTCCCAATATCCCATTGAATAATGGCATTTCCGGGTGTCGGGAATCGCTGTAGGCCCTCCAAGTTCCCAACAGAATCCTTAAAAATAACAGCATTCCAGGTGTCAGGAATTGAGAAACCTCCAGTTCCACTCCCAGACTCCAGTGGAATTACAGAATTCTGGGCCTTGGAAAATTTGAACCCTCTAGTTCCACTTCCAAATTCCCATGGAAAAGGCAGATTCCAGGCATCATGAACTTCGGACTGTCCATGTTCCATCCCAAATTTCTATGAGATAACAGGAGTTTGGACATTGGAAGTTTCGACATCTCCCGTTCCCCTCCGAATTCTCATGGAATTGCAGCATCCTGGCCCTTAGGAATTAAGAATTCTCCAGATGCCCTCCCAATTTTCCATGCATAAATGGCACGCGGGTGTCAGGAAATAAGAATGCCCCATAGCCTGCTCAAATTCCGATCGTATTCCCATAGAATAACTAGTTCCCTGGTTTTAGGGATTGAGCATCATCTTGTTCTACTCTCCTACTCCCACGGAAAAAAATGGCATTCTGGGAGTCAGGAGTTTAGAATCCCCGATAAGGCTTCCCAAACTTCCACCCAATTCCCAAGGAATAGCAACATTCCAGGTGTCAGGAATTGAGAATCCTCCAGTCCCCCTCCCAAATTCCCACAAAAACCATGGAATTACAGGATTCTGGACACTGAGAATTTTGAATCCTCCAACACTGCAGCCAATTTCCCATGGAATCACAGCTTTCCAGGTGTCAGGAACTTAGAATGCCCCAGCTCCCTTCCCAAATTCCCGCCAGAACCCCAAAGAAAAACAGCATTCCAGGTGTCAGGAATTGAGAATCCTTCAGTTCCACTCCCAAATTCCCACAGAATTATGCTATTCCCAGTTATGGGAATTTTGAACCATCCAGTTCCCCTCACATATTCCCATGGAAGAATGGCAATTTGGGCATCGAGAATTTGGAATCCTCCTGCTTCCCTCTCAGATTCCTACTGAAATTACAGAATTACAGCATTCCCGGTGTCAGGAATTTAGACTCCTCCAGATCCTCAGAAGACATCCCATGGAATGACAGTCTTCCAGGCATGGGGTATTCAGAATTCCCCTCTTTCCCTACAAATTCCCATGGGTATCTCGCATCCTGGGTATTAGGAATTTAGAATTCTCCAGCTCCCCACCCAAATTCCCAGGGAACAACACAATTCTGGGCATCAGAAATTTGGAACCCTCCAGGACCGCACCCAAACCCCCATGGAAAAAGAGCATTCTGGGGTCGAGAACTGAGAATCCTCCAGTTGCACTTTCAATATTGCATGGAATAATGGCATTCCGGGAGTCGGGAATGTAAGATCCCTCCTACACCCTCCAAATTCCCACCCAAAACCCCAAAGAATAACAGAACTCGAAGTGTCAGGAATTCAGATTCCTTAAGGTCCACTCCCATACTCCCCTGGAATTATGGCATTCCCAGGGTTGGGAATTTTGAAAGCTCCACTTCTCCTCTCAAATTCCCATGGAATAACAGCAATCCTGGCAGTGAGAATTTTGAATCCTCCTGCTTCCCTCCCAGATTCCCAGCAAAACTATGGAATTACAGCATTCATAGTGTCATGAATTTGGAATCCTGCAGCTCCCCACAAAATTTTCCGGAGAATAATGGCACTCCAGGTATGGAGAATTTGGAATCCTCCAGTTCCCCTTCCAAATTCCTCGGGAATAACAGAAGTCAGGTGTCAGGTATTTAGAATCCTCCAGTTCCCCACCCAAATTACAGTTGGAACTATGACATTCTGGGAATTTGGAATTTGGAACCTTCCAGTTCCCCTCCAAATTCCCATGGAATAATGGTATTCTGTGTGTTGGGACTTTTGGCACCTGCAGTTGCCCTCCCATGGAATAATGCATGGAATATGTCATGGAATAATGGCATTCCCGGTGTTGGGAATTTAGACTCTCCCATAAGCCGTGCCAAATTCCTAAAAAATTTCCCAAGGAATAATGGCATTCCAAGTGTAAGGAATTGAGATTCCTATACCTCCCCCAAAAAATTCCCACCAAAACCATGAAATTACAGCAATCTGGGCCTTCGGAATTTTGAACCCTCCAGTCCCGTCCCCCCAAATTCCCTTAGAAAAGTGGAGTCCAGGCATCATGAATTCCGAATTGTCCATGTGCCATCCGAAATTCCATGGAATAATGGAAGTCCGGGTATCAATAATTCGGAAAACTCCACTTTCCCCCACAAACTCCCATGGAATTGCACCATCCCAGGCATTAGGAATTTAAAATTCTCCAGATGCCCTCCCAAAATTCCCATGGAATAATGGTATTCTGCGTGTAGAGAATCTTCAATCCTCCAGTTCCCCACCCATACTCCCCTGAAATAATGGCATTCCAGGTGACAGGAATTTAGAATTCCCTATAAGGTGCCAGAAAATCCTACAAAATTCCCAAGGAATAACTGCATGCCATGGGCCGGGAATTATCAGTCCTCCACCTCCCCTACCAAACTCCCAACAGAACAATTAAATTACGAGGATTCCATGATTTGGGAATTTGGAATCCTTTAGTTCCTCTCCCAAATTCCCATGGAAAACAGTGATTCCATGAGTCAGGAATTTGAGTCATCCGTGTGCCCTCCCAAATTCCAACAGAATAATGGTAGTCTGGCCATGGGGAATTTGAAATCCTCCAGTTCCCCTCACAACTTCCCATGGAATAGCGGCATCCCAGGCAATAGGAATTTAGAATTCCTCCAGATCTACTTCCAAATTCCCAGGGAATAACAGAATTCTGGGCATCGAGAATTTGGAATCCTCCAGT
>NW_027635920.1:28236-59493 GCF_903797595.1 Erithacus rubecula
GGTTGCATTGTACTGGTGTGGGGTTGCTTTGACTCTTATTATAGGCGTGGCAATGACCACAAGGGTCACAACCATTTGCATTATGTCCATCGTAGCTATAAGTCCATTACTTGCTGTTCTTGGTGAATTTCAGCTTCAGGTCTTTGTCACCTGCTGCAATGTTTCAAATTTCTTCAGGAGCCTTTTTCACTCGGGAGAGATGGGTCCAAGCCTTCTCTTTTTTTGATCTTGACTGCCATGAAGGTGGTGAGGGGTACCTGGAATGGTCCTTCCCACTGTGGTTCTAAAGTCTTCTTTGCAAAAGACTTACCATATACATAATCCCAGGTTGTACATCATGTACTGGCCCATCTAATTCTCTGCTTTGGGCCCTAGCCACATATTTTCCAATTTTTCTAAGTTGTTTATTCAGGGCCACCATGTATTTGTGCAGAGTTTCTTCCTCTGCTTGAATGGGTGTTATTCCTTCTTGGACCGCATATGATCTTCTCATACAATATTTCAAAAGGGCTTAATTTCCCTTTTGTTCTTGGTTTTGTTCTAATTTGTACTAATGCCAGGGAAAGAGCTTGGGGCCAAGGCAAATTTGCCTCTTGCCCCAGCCTAACAATTTGTTGTTTGATCATATGGTACATTTTCTCCATTTGGCCACTGGGTTGAGGGTGATATGGGGTATTCAATTCCCAATTTACTCCCAGGTGGTGACTAATTTGCTGTACAATTTTGGAGATAAAATGTGGTCCTCTATCAGAAGATATAGCGGCTGGGACTCCAAAATGTGGTATTATTTCTTGTAACAATGCATTGGTCACCTCCTGTGCCTTAGCTGTCAGGGTAGGGAAGGCTTCTGGCCATCCTGAAAAGGTATCTGTTAACACTAATAGGTAACAATACCCCCCTTTCTGAAAAAATTCCGCAAAATTAATCTGCCATTGCTGCCCAGGTCCACAGCCCTTCCCAATTTGTCCAACTTTAGGCTTTGGCAAGTTTTTAGGATTAGTTCGGAGGCAAAGAGCACACTGACGTGTTACTTGTGTAACTGTGCCTTGTAATTTTCTAGCCAGAATTCTATCTTCTAAATAATTGTACACGGCATCCATTCCCCAATGTGTTTTTTCAAGTTCTTTTAGCACTAGTGACCACAACAAGTAAGAAGGCACTACAACTTTTCCTTCTTTGGTTGCAGCCCAGCCTTCCTGATTATAAGTTGCTTCTTCTTCCTTAATAAGTTTTTCATCCTTTTTGTTATATACTGGCTTACCTTCAATAGAGATCTTTCCATATGGAATTAATGCTGCCTCAACTATTTCATTGGGCACCTCACCTTTGGCTGAGTTTTTTGCCTCTTTGTCCACCAGCATATTTCTTTCTTCCAATTCTGAGATCACTTTTCGGTGTGACCTGATGTGCATAATAGCTACCTTTTCAGGTAACTGAGCTGCATCTAATAGTTTTAGTATTTCTTGGGCATGTTTAATATTTTTTCCTTGTGAGTTCAGCAATCCTCTTTCTTTCCAAATAGTTCCGTGTGCATGTACCACTCCAAATGCACACCTTGAATCTGTATAAATGTTGATTTCTTTTCCTTTTGCCAGCTCTAAGGCCCGGGTTAAGGGGATTATTTCAGCTTTTTGTGCAGAGGTGTTTGTTGGCAATGGTCCAGACTCTGTTACCTCTCTGCTTGTGGTAACTGCATACCCAGCATGTCTTTTCCCCTGATGATACAGCTGCTCCCATCAGTGAACCAGCTCTCAGCCTCCTCCAGAGGGGTGTCCTTCAGATCCAGGTGACTGCAGTAGGTGGCTTCAATGGTCTCCAGGCAGTCGTGGATCACTGGTTCTCCCATGCTCCTGCTGAGGAAAGAAGCTGGGTTCATAATGTTAGCTACCACAATTTCAACATCATCTTGTTCTACCAGTATGGCCTGGTGCTTCAGAAATCTTTGTGGGGAAAGCCAATGTCCCCCTGTTGCCTCCAGGACTGCAGACACTGTGTGGGATATAGCACAGTCATCTTCTGGCCTAGGGTGAATTTGAGTGCCTCTTGGATGTTCACTGCTACAGCTGCAGCAGCTCTGAGGCACCCTGGCCACCCCTTGGCTGCCGTGTCCAGCTGTTTGGAGAGGGAGGCGACTGCCCTCTGGTACAGCCCCAGGTTATGTGCTAGTACTCCCATAGCAATCCCTTGTTTTCGTGAGAAAAGAGAAAGAATGGTTTATTCACATCTGGTAGTCCCAGGGCTGGAGCTGACATAAGAGCCTTCTTCAGTTGGTTGAAGGCTCGTGTTGCTTCTGTTGTCCACTGAAGATCCCTGCTCCCTTCCGTAATTAAGGCATACAGGGGTTTAACAAACAATCCATAGTTATAAATCCACAGTCTGCACCACCCCATCATGACCAGAAAGGTTCTCAGTTCTTTCACTGTCTGGGGTTTTGGGGTTTGGCATATTGCTTCCTTATGGTCTTGCCTTAAGGTTCTTTGTCCAAGCACTGACTTCATAGTCCAGGTAAATCACTGTTTGTTTCACCATCTGGGCTTTCTTTTGGGATACCCGGTACCCCTGCTAACCCAAAAAGTTTAGGAGGCTCACAGTCCAATCCACACATGCCTCCTGGGTCCGGGTGGCTGTTAAGAGTTCATCCACGTACTGAAGCAGCTGTCCTTCTCCTGGTGGGGGTTCCCAAAACTCAAAATCTTTTGCCAGCTGTTCTCCAAATATAGTAGGGGAGTTCTTGAACCCCTGGGGCAGTACACACCATGTGAGCTGAGTTTTACGTCCAGTTTTGGGATTCTCCCCATTCAAATGCAAAAATTTTCTGGCTGGCTTTATGGAGAGGGAGGCAAAACAAAACATCCTTCAAATCTAAAACAGTAAACCAGGTTAGTTCAGGTGTTAGAAAAGTTAACAAGGTGTAGGGGTTAGCAACACTGGGCATAAATCTTCAGTTATCTTATTAACAGCTCTTAAATCTTGTACTAACCTGTATGATTAATCAGGCTTTTTTTAGGGGCACTGGCACTCTTTCAATAGTCCTATTTGCAAAAAGTTTTCAACGATTGGGCTAATTCCTTCTCTGTCTTCCCTTTTTAAGGGATATTGTTTGACCCTTACTGATTGTTCTCCTTCTTTAAGCCAGATTTGTACTGGTAGAGCATTCTTTGCTTTTCCTGCTATATTAGAGGCCTAGGCTTCAGAGAACACCTGATGTCTTATTTTATTTTATTTTATTTTATTTTATTTTATTTTATTTTATTTTATTTTATTTTATTTTATTTTATTTTATTTTAATAATTTCTTCTTCATTTTCAACTTAACAATTCCATATATTGTTGATCTTTTACCTCCAAACTAATTTTCCCATTTTTAAATATTATTTTTGCTTCCAGCTGCTCTAGCAGATCCCTGCCTAAAAGTGCAGATGGAGCTTTAGGCATATGCAAAAATCGGTGAATTCCCCAGTCTTTTCCCACTTTATACTTTTACGGTTTACAAAAATATGGTTTTTCAGGTCAACCAGTAGCCTTTTACATTTTCCTTTATTATTGCTAGTAGTTTTTTTTTGGTTTTTTTTTTTTTTTTTTTTTTTTTTTGTCTCTGGTTTACACTTCTCAATAGCTGAAAACTCTCCAGGCCTCATCTAGCAAAGTCTCCAAGTTCCGACTTGCTGGGCCCCGCATCTTCTGGAGCTTTCACTTGATGTCACCTGTAGATTGCCCTAAAAACAAGTTTTCCAATTGTTGTATTCTCTTATCAAATTCAGGATCCAGAGTGGTGTGTTGACACATTGCTCCTCGCAACTGGTCTAGATATTCAGAAGCAGTTTGAGAGGAATTCTATTTAATAACATAAACATAAAATAGCATAACATAAAATAGGGTGGATACTGTTGGGTTGGCTCTTGTGACTCAGGAATTGGGAGGGGACTCCCATATTAATTACTGTTCTCTCAAGTGAGGATGAAGCAGGGGATGAAGCAGAGGTAAAACCTGAAGTTGATGGCAATTCCAAATCTACTTCCCCTACCACCCTCTCTCTTCCTTGTCTTTTAGGGGGTGGTCTGAGCACTTCCTCTGTCTCCTCTTCCTGAGTCTCCATACTGTAGCTGTTTTTTTCTTTTAGAGTTGGTGTTTTCCAACCCCAGGGTCTGCAGTCTTGAGTCCAGGTACTTCTGAACCCTGGATGCAGAGCCCTCAGCTACTCACCAGCGAAGAACAAAAGGCTTGAGACCGTGCTGCAAAGTTCCAAGGATAACTTTATTGTCCTTGAAGGGAAATGCTAGCAATGGTCTAATTATATCAGATAAGAAAACTCTTTCTATAGGTTTCCAGAGGACTGAGTTTCTAACCAATAAAAACTACAACGTACAAACTAACCAATTATCTTAAAATTCTAAGTGAGAAAAGAACCAATTAACTTGTAACTTTAAGAGCCAATAGAAATCATAAGAGATAATGAACGGGGTTTTCGGTAGGGGAGGGGGGAGTTACGTTTGAAGGAATTTCTTTGTTTCATGGGATGGCATCCCAGGGGTATGCTTTAGGGAGTGTAACAACATCTACACCATACAATATGCCTTGTCAGGATGTGTACACCTTTGATTTATTGAGCATGTGCTGCAACACCTCCTGGGTTTTTTCTTATTAGCTTTATTATCTTTTTCAAGAGCCAACACTAAAGGGTCAGAGGGTGGTCTAATTCCACAAGCCATTTGCCACTCAGGGTGATTTCTAATGGTGAAAAACATGTCAGCATAAGTAACTTCATGTCACTTCTGCTCATGCCTAAGGAAAAGCATCAGATGTACCAAAGTGTTAATAGTCCAACGTCCCTCCTGATGGGGACCACTCCACCCCCTCCTCAAGTTTATAAAGTGGCCACCACTGTGTGTATAACTTAATAAGCTCTCTTTTAGTTTCTGTATCCCTATGGTCCACCAGCTCTTTCCAATATGCCAAAACATATCCCAAAGGACTACCTTTAGGAACCTCTTTGCTTTCACTTGCCTCCATACTGAAGATTCTTTTTCTCTCAATGCCTTTTAACCTTATCCCAGCTTTGGAGCTTCACCTAGCAGTAACTTGGTACAAAGATCTTCCACTTATACACTTATCTGACTGTGAGAGTCCATCTGAGCCTCTCGTCTGTTTCTGCCCAACGACCCTCGCCTGAGCCCTGCGCTGGCCAGGGATGGGAGGAACGCCAAGGGACTGTTCCGCAGGTGATGCCCACCAGGACTGGTTTCTCATGACAACTAGTCACGGGGCGCTGGCTCAACAAAGCTCCCACAGATGGAAGAACAATGGACTGGTCAGTATGGGCTGCCCTGTGTGTGTTCATAACAACAAAGATGGTTTGGTGTGCCTTGAAATGTCCTGTTTCCACCTGTTCCTCAGGGTAATGAGCTCCACATACAATAGTCCATAAATCTTCCCACCTTTTGGCCAGAAGCCACTCGCTTTGGGAAAGGACTATAAAAGTGACTTTCTCAGAGGAGACCCCTGAGATCTCCCCAGACAGCAACAGACATCTATTGGCTGCTCCACGAGGATTTGTCTGCCCGTCTTGGTAGCTATAATCCCGACCCCCCTTTCTCTCTCTCTCTCTCTCTCTCTCTCTCTTTCTGTCCCACTATGGCATTTTGGTTGGCACTAAATAAAGTGCATTTCTGTAGAAGTAAACTGGTTTTGTCCCCTGCTGTGTCTTTTGCGCTCTGAGATCCATAAAAGAACCAGTCACGACTCCCGCTCGGGTTGGGCGGATCATGACACATGCCCAGGCCAGGTCCCGCTGCAGGAAAAGTGCCAGGCAGCCCCAGCACAGGGAAGAACACAAATACAGAGTGCCAGGGTGGGAGCTGTGCCAGGGAGAGCCTGAGACATCAAAGGCACCTTGGCAGCAGCAGCTGCTTCCAGGGCATGGCCAGAAGCCTCCCTTGGCAAGCTGGCCTGGTGGCCACCAGTGCAGAGCTGCTGCCTCAGGGGCATTTCTGGCTGGGCTCTGCAAAGCCACTTGTGCTCCAGGAACCTGACTGGGAAGCAATTGGCCCCAGCACCCTGGGGTCAAGATATTAATGTCAAAACTGTTCATCCCTGCAGAGACAGGGCAGGTACAGAGGAAAGGGAAGAGCCAGACCCAGGGACATGGCTGCAATGGTGATGGCTGTGAGGTCACTGCCACTGCAGCAGCCTGGCTGGCCCTCAGCAGACATTCTGGCCACAAGTGCTGTGAGGCCACCCAGCACATCAGAGAACCCACACAAGAGGAATTCTATCCTTGGGGAGGGCAGGGGTTTCACCATGTCAGCTTTCACAAAGCTCCTGCTCTTGGAGCATTCCTGGCATGGGGCATCCACTTCTCTGGAAAAGCACTTGCAGTTTTGTGCCACTCTCATTGTAAAATATTTCCTTCTTCTAACAAATGCACATTTGCTCTGATTCAGTTTCAGGATATAGACCCTTGTTCTGTCACTGCAAGTTTTGGGAGAGAATAACACTCTACATTTCTTGGACTTTGACCACTATGTTTCCATTTACAAAGACCTTGGAGAGGACCCAAAAATCTCCCAAGACTGGGTTTGGAGGCCTCATCACATCAGCCTCATGCAGAGGCTGAGGGTCCTGGGCTCAGTGGAGACTGACGACAGAACAGGAGTAGCCTGAGAGGGATTGAGGGGAGGGTCTACACATGGTGGAGCTTTTCTTCATTGTATAAAACAGCCTAAAAAAGAAATATTGGCACCTGCCCCGGGAAGAGCCCTGAGCAATGAGGGAGGGACAGGATCTGCCCTGCCAGGGGCTGGGGCTCGGGCCTTGGCCTTTTGCCTTCCTGAAACACATCCAGCTGTGCTCAGCACCAGAGACACCTTTCCCTGCTTTGTCCCCACCTGCCACCAGTGCCTCCAGTGTTCTGCTCTAACTGGAACCTGGGGACACCTTCTCAGTCCTGTTCCTCACTGGGATCTAGTTAAATATGAGAAACTTCAGTGCTTCAATCTCACTTGGAGCTCTTGAGAAGTTTTTTGAGCACACTCTCTCAGGGACTGAGTCTGATGCAAACAGCACCAAAGCCCCGAGAGGGTGATTCAAGTCTTATTGCTGTGCCTGTGCTGCTGAGCTGGGCCAGGCTCCAGCACAGAGGCAGCTCCTGGCAAGGGCAGCGCTGCAGAGAGACAGCTCTGCCCAGGAGCAGCTCCTGTGACAGCCCAGCAGGGCTGGGGCACTGCCAGGGCATGGCAGGGACACAAGCAGGGCACAGGCAGAGCTCACAGTGCTCAGCACTGGCAGGGGCTGTGTCATGTCCCAGAGGGGGGCTGTGGCACAGCAGCACCTCTGTGGCTGTGTCATGGAGCCAGAGAGCAGCTGTGATGTCAGAAAGGGGCTGTGTGACAGCACAGGGTGGGTTGTGTGAGGTCACAGATTGGGCTGTGACATCACAGAACAGGCTGTGATATTGCTGAGTGGGCTGTTACAGCACTGGACAGTTGTGTGACACCATAGAGAGGGCAGTGAGGTCACAGAGGAGACTGTGCCATCATAGAGGGTGGCTCTGTCATATCAGACAGCAGACTGTGACATTACAGAGCAGCTGTGTGATGTCCCAGAGAAGGCTGTGGCATCAGAGAGTGTGTTCTGCCATCACAGGGTGGCTATGTGACATCAGAGAGGGGCTGTGGCATCCTGGAGCAGGATGTGATATCACAGAATGGCCGTGTGACATCCCAGAGCAGATTGGGTGACATCACAGCAATGACTGTGACTTCACAGATCACAGAGGCTGTGTGACATTACAGGGTGCTGTATGACATCACAGGGAGTGTATGACATCACAGGGCAGTGTGACATCACAGGGTGCTGTATGACATCACAGGGAGTGTATGACATCACAGGGGCTGTGTGATGTCACAGGGCTGTGTGACATCATAGGGTGCTGTGTGACATCACAGGGTTGTGTGACATCATAGGGTGCTGTGTGACATCACAGGGTTGTGTGACATCACAATGATTTTGTGACATCATAGGGTGCTGTGTGACATCACAGGGGCTGTGTGACATCATAGGTTGTGTGACATCATAGGGTGCTGTGTGACATCACAGGGTTGTGTGACATCACAATGATTTTGTGACATCATAGCGTGTTGTGTGACATCATAGGGTGTTGTGTGACATCATAGGGTGTTGTGTGACATCATAGGGTTCTGTGTGACATCCCAGGGCTGTGTGACATCACAGGGCTGTGTGAGGTCACTGGGGAGGTCACTCTGCCCCGTTCCCCCCTCACAGTCCAACGCTGCTTGTGCACAGGGGGGTCCCCTGTCCCCCCAGGTCCCCCCGTCTCCCATGCCGCAGCCTCCCCCAGAGGATGTTCCATGAGATCAACCCCAGAGCCTGACACGGGGACAGGGGCCGGGCCCTGGGGGTGGCACAGGGGGACAGGGACCCCCCGGCAGCGTCCCCGTGTCCCAGGGCCAGAGCCTGGGCCAGGGCTCCTTCACCCTGTTATGAGCCAGGGGCCAGCCTCCGGCCCCGCCATTGGCCCCGCTCTTTCCTGCCAGCCAATGGCAGCCCGAGTATTCAGAGGCGTCACCGGTTGCCGGGCAGATCCCGGCATTGCCGCCGCTGCGGAACGCAAAAGCCACTGCGTCAGAGGGAGCGCGGGGGGAGGGCACGGGGCACTTCCCGGGAATTCCCCTGGATCCCCTCCGGGATCCCCCGGAACCCTCCTCGGCCGCGCACTGCGGGACGGAGGCTGCTCAGAGGCGGGGCCGCAGCCGAGCAGTGCCATGGCTCCAGCGCTGGGGCTGGGGCGCTCCTGGGGGCCCCGGGGGGCGGCCAGAGCTGAGGGGGAACCCCCGGCCCCGGGACTCTTTGATCGCCCATTCCGGAGCACGGAGGGGCCCCTACACCCCCATTCCCGGGCACCTTGATCCCCCCGAACCCCCATTCCCGGCCATGCGTCCCCCCCTGCACTCCCTTATCCAGCACCAGTAACCCCGGCACCCCTTTCCCGGCCATCCCACCTCTCCCAGCCCTCTTCTTCCAAGGAGAGTCCCCTTCTCCTTGACCCAGAGACCCCCTGCACCCCTATTCCTGCCTTTCCCAGCACCCAGCCCCTCCTTCCCTCAGCACTGAGGACACCCTTGACCCCTATTCCCGGCCATCCCGGCTTTCCCCGCCCCGTGCTGCAGGTGGGGACACCGGGGACCCTTGGAGCTCCCTTTGCTGCATACAGGGAACCCCTGCTAAAGGAGATTTCTGCCTGTGCCCTCCTGTCGGGAATTGAGAACCCCCCATAAAGCAACCTAAAATTTCACCCAATTCCCAAAGAATAGCAACATTCTAGGTGTAAGGAATAAGAATCCTCCAGTTCCCAACCCAAATTCCCTTGAAATAATGGCATTCCAGGCATCAGAAATTTCATATATTCCATATGCCCTCCCAAGTGCCCATGGAATAAAAGCGTATCAGGCAGGGGGAAAGTAGAATCATCTAGTTCCCCTCCCAAATTCCCATAGAATTATATCTGCCACGACACTGGAAATTTAGAATTCTGCAGTTCCCCATCCAAATTCCCAGAGAGTAACAGAATTCTGAGTCAGGGATTTGGAATCCTCCAGTTCCTTACCCAAACTGCGACTGGAATAATGGCATTCTGGGTATCAAGGAATTTGGAATCTTCCAGCTCCGCAGCCAAATTCCCGTGGAGTAACAGCATTCCAGACATCAGGAATTGAGAGGATTTCAGTTGCCCTCCCAAATTCCCATGGAATAATGGCATGCTGGGTGTCAGGAATTTAGCACTCCGTATGCTTTACCTAATTCCCCCTGAATTCCCATCAAATAAAAGCATTCAAGATTTCAGGAATTTTCAGTCCTCCAAATTCCACTCCCAAATTCCCATGGAATAATGGTATTCTGTGTGTTGGGAATTTTGAACCCTCCAGTTTCCCTCCCATGGAAAAATGGGATTCTAGGCATCATGAAATTTGAATTCTCCATGTGCCTTCCGAAATTCTCATGGAATAACAGCAGTCCAGGCATTGACATTTTGGACCACTCCGGACCCCCTCCCCCACTCTCTAATTCCCATGGATTTGCAGCATCCTGGGCATTAGGAATTTAAAATTCTTCAGATGCCCTCCCAATTTCCCGTGAAATAATAGCACGCCAGGTGTTAGGAATTTAGAATCCCCCATCACGTTCTCTAATTCCAGTCATATTCCCATGGAATAATGGCATTCTGGGTGTCAGGAATTGAGAATCACCCCTACGCCCTCCAAATTCCCACTAGTATCCCAAAGAATAAAAGCATTCCAGGTGTCAGGAATTGAGAATCCCCCAGTTCTACTCCCAGACTCCCGTAGAATTACAGCATTCCTGGTTTTCAGAATTTTAATTCCCATGGATTAACAGAAATCCTGGCAGATAGAACTCTGAATCTTCTAGCTTCCCTCCCAGATTCCCTCTCAAATAGTGGAATTACAGCATTCCTGGCTTCAGGAATTTGAAAACCTGCAGCTCCCCACACAAATTCCCAGAGAACAATGGCATTCCAGGTATGGAGAATATGGAATCCTCCAGTTCCCCTTTTAAATTCCCAGGGAATATCAGAATTCTGGGTGTCAGGGATTTGGAATCCTCCAGCTCTGCACCCAAATCTGGGTGTTGGGAAATTAGAATTCCCCAGTCTTCTCAAATTCCAAACATATTCCCATGGCATAATGATATTCCAGGCATCAGGAATTGAGAATCATCCAATTCAACTCCCATACTCCCATGGAATAACACCATTCTGTTTGTCGGGAATTTAGAATCCCCCATAAAGCATCCCAAAATCCCACTCAATTCCCAAGGAAGAGCAACATTGCAGCCGTCAGGAATTGAGAACCCTCCAGCTCCCTTCCCAAATTCCCACAAACACCAGGAATTACAGCATCCTAGGCATTGGGTATTTAGAACCCTCCAGCGCCGCACCCAAACCCCCATGGAAGAACAGCATTCCGGCTCTGAGGAATTGAGAATCCTCTAGTTGCAGTCCCAATATCCCATTGAATAATGGCATTTCCGGGTGTCGGGAATCGCTGTAGGCCCTCCAAGTTCCCACCAGAATCCTTAAAAATAACAGCATTCCAGGTGTCAGGAATTGAGAAACCTCCAGTTCCACTCCCAGACTCCAGTGGAATTACAGAATTCTGGGCCTTGGAAAATTTGAACCCTCTAGTTCCACTTCCAAATTCCCATGGAAAAGGCAGATTCCAGGCATCATGAATTTCGGACTGTCCATGTTCCATCCCAAATTTCCATGAGATAACAGGAGTTTGGACATTGGAAGTTTCGACATCTCCCGTTCCCCTCCCAGTTCTCATGGAATTGCAGCCTCCTGGCCCTTAGGAATCGAGAATTCTCCAGATGCCCTCCCAATTTCCCATGCATAAATGGCACGTGGGTGTCAGGAAATAAGAATGCCCCATAGCCTGCTCAAATTCCGATCGTATTCCCATAGAATAACTAGTTCCCTGGTTTTAGGGATTGAGCATCATCTTGTTCTACTCTCCTACTCCCACGGAAAAAATGGCATTCCGGGAGTCAGGAGTTTAGAATCCCCGATAAGGCTTCCCAAACTTCCACCCAATTCCCAAGGAATAGCAACATTCCAGGTGTCAGGAATTGAGAATCCTCCAGTCCCCCTCCCAAATTCCCACAAAAACCATGGAATTACAGGATTCTGGACACTGAGAATTTTGAATCCTCCAACACTGCAGCCAATTTCCCATGGAATCACAGCTTTCCAGGTGTCAGGAACTTAGAATGCCCCAGCTCCCTTCCCAAATTCCCGCCAGAACCCCAAAGAAAAACAGCATTCCAGGTGTCAGGAATTGAGAATCCTTCAGTTCCACTCCCAAATTCCCACAGAATTATGCTATTCCCAGTTATGGGAATTTTGAACCATCCAGTTCCCCTCACATATTCCCATGGAAGAATGGCAATTTGGGCATCGAGAATTTGGAATCCTCCTGCTTCCCTCTCAGATTCCTACTGAAATTACAGAATTACAGCATTCACGGTGTCAGGAATTTAGACTCCTCCAGATCCTCAGAAGACATCCCATGGAATGACAGTCTTCCAGGCATGGGGTATTCAGAATTCCCCTCTTTCCCTACAAATTCCCATGGGTATCCCGCATCCTGGGTATTAGGAATTTAGAATTCTCCAGCTCCCCACCCAAATTCCCAGGGAACAACACAATTCTGGGCATCAGAAATTTGGAACCCTCCAGGACAGCACCCAAACCCCCATGGAAAAAGAGCATTCTGGGGTCGAGAACTGAGAATCCTCCAGTTGCACTTTCAATATTGCATGGAATAATGGCATTCCGGGAGTCGGGAATGTAAGATCCCTCCTACACCCTCCAAATTCCCACCCAAAACCCCAAAGAATAACAGAACTCGAAGTGTCAGGAATTCAGATTCCTTAAGGTCCACTCCCATACTCCCCTGGAATTATGGCATTCCCAGGGTTGGGAATTTTGAAAGCTCCACTTCTCCTCTCAAATTCCCATGGAATAACAGCAATCCTGGCAGTGAGAATTTTGAATCCTCCTGCTTCCCTCCCAGATTCCCAGCAAAACTATGGAATTACAGCATTCATAGTGTCATGAATTTGGAATCCTGCAGCTCCCCACAAAATTTTCCGGAGAATAATGGCACTCCAGGTATGGAGAATTTGGAATCCTCCAGTTCCCCTTCCAAATTCCTCGGGAATAACAGAAGTCAGGTGTCAGGTATTTAGAATCCTCCAGTTCCCCACCCAAATTACAGTTGGAACTATGACATTCTGGGAATTTGGAATTTGGAACCTTCCAGTTCCCCTCCCAAATTCCCATGGAATAATGGTATTCTGTGTGTTGGGACTTTTGGCACCTGCAGTTGCCCTCCCATGGAATAATGCATGGAATATGTCATGGAATAATGGCATTCCCGGTGTTGGGAATTTAGACTCTCCCATAAGCCGTGCCAAATTCCTAAAAAATTTCCCAAGGAATAATGGCATTCCAAGTGTAAGGAATTGAGATTCCTATACCTCCCCCAAAAAATTCCCACCAAAAGCATGAAATTACAGCAATCTGGGCCTTCGGAATTTTGAACCCTCCAGTCGCTGTCCCCCCCGTCCCCCCCCCCCAAATTCCTTTAGAAAAGTGGAGTCCAGGCATCATGAATTCCGAATTGTCCATGTGCCATCCGAAATTCCATGGAATAATGGAAGTCCGGGTATCAATAATTCGGAAAACTCCACTTTCCCCCACAAACTCCCATGGAATTGCACCATCCCAGGCATTAGGAATTTAAAATTCTCCAGATGCCCTCCCAAAATTCCCATGGAATAATGGTATTCTGCGTGTAGAGAATCTTCAATCCTCCAGTTCCCCACCCATACTCCCCTGAAATAATGGCATTCCAGGTGACAGGAATTTAGAATTCCCTATAAGGTGCCAGAAAATCCTACAAAATTCCCAAGGAATAACTGCATGCCATGGGCCGGGAATTATCAGTCCTCCACCTCCCCTACCAAACTCCCAACAGAACAATTAAATTACAGGATTCCAGGATTTGGGAATTTGGAATCCTTTAGTTCCTCTCCCAAATTCCCATGGAAAACAGTGATTCCAGGAGTCAGGAATTTTGAGTCATCCGTGTGCCCTCCCAAATTCCAACAGAATAATGGTAGTCTGGCCATGGGGAATTTGAAATCCTCCAGTTCCCCTCACAACTTCCCATGGAATTGCGGCATCCCAGGCAATAGGAATTTAGAATTCTCCAGATCTACTTCCAAATTCCCAGGGAATAACAGAATTCTGGGCATCGAGAATTTGGAATCCTCCAGTTCTGCTCCCAATATCCCATGGAATAATGGCACTCCGGGTATCAGGAATTGAGAATCCCCCACACGCTGTTCCAAAATCCCACAAAATTCCCAAGCAATAACGGCATTCCAGGTGTAAGGAATTGAGATTCCTCCACCTGCCCCCCCAGATTCCCACCAAAACCATGGAACTACAGCACTCTGGGCATTGGGAATTTTGAGCCCTCCAGTTCCCCTCCCAAATTCCCATGGAAAAGTGAGATTCGAGGCATCATGAATTTCAAACCATCTGTATGCCCTCCCAAATTCTCATGGAATAGAGGCAGTCCTGGCATTGATAGTTTGGACACCTCCAGTTTCCCCCCCCCACCACAAAATTCCCATGGAATTGCAGCATTAGGAATTAGCAGAATTAGGATTAGGAATTTAGAATTCTCCAGATGTCCTCCCAATTTCCCATGGAATAATGGCACTCCAGGTGTCAGGAATTTAGAATCCCCCATAGCCTTCTCTAATTCCAGCCATATTCCTATGAAATTTCTACATTCCAGCTGTCAGGAACTGAGAATCCTGCAGTACTGCTCCCATACTCCCATGGAATAATGACATTCTGGGTATCAGGAATTCAGAATTCCTCATAAGGCTTCCCAAACTTCCACCCAATTCCCAAGGAATAGCAACATTCCAAGTGTCAGGAACTGAGAATCCTCCAGCCCCCCTCCCAAATTCCCACCAAGACCATGGAATTACAGCATTCTGGGCATTGGGAATTTGGAATCCCCCTGTTCCACTCCCAAATTTTCACGCAATTATGGCATCCCAATGGAATACTGGATGTCAGGATTTGAAAATCTTTCAGTTCCCCACCCAATTTCCTCATGGAATAACGGCATTTCAGGTGTCGGGACTTTAGAATCTTTCATACACCCTCCCCAGTTCCCACCATTATGCCAAATAATAACTACATTTTAGGTGTCAGGAATTGAGAATCCTCCAGTTCCAATCCCAAATTCCCATGGAATTACAGCATTCCCAGTTTTGGGAATTTTGAACCCTCCAATTCTCCTCAGAAATTCCCATGGAATAATGGCATTCCGAACAGTTAGAATTTTGACTCCTACTTCTTCCCTCCCAGACTGTCACCAATACTAAGAAATTGCAGCAGAAATTCCAGGTGTTAGGAATTTGGAATCCTCCAGGTCTGCACCCAAATTCCTATGGAATAAAGGCATTCAGGTATCCAGAATTTAAAATCCTCTGGCTCCTCTCAAAATTTCCCATGGAATAATGGGTTTCCAGATGTTAGGCATTTCCAACCATCTGTATGCCATCTGAAATTACAATGGAATTGCAGCATACCAGGCATTGGGAATTTATAATTCTCCGCTTCTCCTTCCAAATTCCCAGGGAATAACAGAATTATGGACACCAGATACTTGGAATCTTTCAGCTCTGCACCCAAATCCTCACGGAATAAGAGCATTCCAGGTGTCCGGTATTGACAATCCTCCATTTCCCATCCCAATTTTTCATGGAATAATGACATTCTGGGTGTCAGGAATTTAGGATCCACCATACGCCCTCCCAAATTCACACCAAATTCCCATGGAATAACAGCATTGCAGTTGTCAGGAATTGAGAATCCACCAGTTCCCCTCCCAAATTACCATGGAATAACTGCATTCCAGGTGCTAGGAACTGAGAATTCTTTTGTTCCCCTCCCAAATTCCCATGGAATAATGATGTTCTGAGAGTTGGGAATCTTGAATTTACCAGGTGAGAACTGTTAGGAATTGAGAAACCTCCAGTTCCCCTCCCATACTGCCATGGAATAATGGCATTCCCAGAATCAGGAATTCAGAATCCCTCATAAGGCTTCCTAAACTTCCATCCAATTCCCAAGGAATAGCAACATTCCAGGTGTCAGGAATTGAGAATCCTCCAGCCCCCCTCCCAAATTCCCACAAAGACCCATGGAATTACAGTATTCTGGACACTGGGAATTTTGAATCCTCCATTTTTCCTCCCAAATTCCCATGTAATACCAGCATTCCAGACATCCGAAATTTCGTATTGTTTGTATGCTCTACCAAATTCCCATGGAATAACAGCCTCCAAGGCATGGGGAATTTAGAATTCTTCAGTTCCCCTCCCAATTTCCCAGGGAGTAACAGAATTCTGTGTGTCAGGAATTTGGAGTCCTCCAGATGCCCTCCCCATTTCCCATGGAATAATGTCATTCCGGATGTCAGGAGTTTAGGATCCTCCATTCACCTGCCACAAATTCCTATCATAATTCCATGGTACATCAGCATTCCAGTTCTCAGGAATTTAGAATAATCCACTTCCCCACCCAAATCCCCATGGAATTACAGCATTCCCAGTTTTGGGTATTTTGAGCCCTCCAGTTCCCCTCATAAATTCCCACTGAATAACTGCATTCCAGGCATTGTGAATTTACAGTCCTTCTGCATCCCTCCCAAATTTCCTGCCTTCTTCCCAAATTCCCACTAAGTCTTTGAAATTATAGCATTCCTAACATTGGGAATTTAGAATCCTCCAGGTCTCCTCCCAAATTTCCACTGAAACCATGGAATTAACCACATGCCAAATCAATTTGAAGTTGAAATCCTCCAGTTCCCCTGCCAATTCCCATGGAATAACCACACTTCAAACTCTGGGAATTTCGAATACTCCATTTCCTCTCCCAAATTCCCACCTAAACCCTGGAATAAAGGCATTCCAGGTATTAAGAATTTGGAATCCTCCAGGTTGCCTCCCAAATCCCCATAGCATAGCAGCATTCTATGCACTGGGATTTTCAAATCTTCTATATGCCCTCTTAAATTCCCACCAAAACCTTGGAATTACAGCAATCAGGGGGTAGGAAACTAAGAATCCTCCAATTCCCCTCCCTAATTCCCATGGAATCCTCCAGTTCCTGTCCCATACTCCCATGGAATAATGGCATTTGGGGTGTAAGGAATTTAGAATCCCCATATGCCCTACCAAATTCCCACCAAATTCTCATGGAATAACCACATTTGAGGTGTCAGGAATTTCTAATCCTCCAGTTCCCGTCTCAAAATCCCATGGAATAATGACATTCTGAGTGTTGGGAATCTTGAATCCCCCAGTTCCCATCATATACTCTCATGAAATCATGGCATTCCAGTTGTAAGGAATTTAGAATATCACCTAAGTCATCCCAAAATCCTACAAAATTCCCAAGGAATAAGAGCATTCCAGGTGTCAGGAATTGAGATTTCTCCAGCTCCTCTCCCAAATTCCCACCAAAACCATGGAATTACAGCATTCTTGGCAATGGGAATTTGGAATCCTGCAGTTCCCCTCCCAATTTTCCATGGCCTTGTGGGAATGGAATAGCATGAAAACAATTACCAGGGAACTGGACTGGCCAGTGTACCATGGGATACCTTCTCCCTCAGTTACAGGTTACAAACCAAACGGATGAATTGACAGGTAATCTTCAAGGACTATGGAAGCACAGACTCACTAAGGCAACACCCAATAACCCACCAGTCTGATACAGCACCAGGCTTCACAGATTGTTAGGCCGTTGCTCTCAAATTTAGGAATTGCAAAGCTGTAACATGCCATTTCAAGCATCACAATCAAAATAGAATTGACTGCTAATTCAACAGTGGGTGCTTTAAGAAGACTACAAACTGAAACAAACTCAGTAAAAGAAGCAGTCTTTCAAAACCACATGGTGTTAGATATGGGAACAGTCAAATGGGAGGAGTTTGTATTCTAATTTATACCAGTTGTTGCACTTATATAGATCAGTCAGGGCAAAAGCTAACCACTGGCTATTTGGGCAGACAATCCTATAGAGCATGCCCAGCAAGCATGGCTGGAAAGTTCAAATCCAAGGAAGACTCATGAGCCTTCATCCAAAACGACCAGCAGAAGGCTGACAATCACCTCGTGCAGAAACCATGCACGTGTTCAAGGGCTCACATAGTCATGTCATTACAAAATATGTTGCAATATGAAAGATAGCAAAAAATAATTTGCACATTAACTAAAAAACATATACAGGCTAGTACGGTGCAAAGAATGGACAGGTGATTTTGTTGTGGAGCAATGCCCGTCACTCCAGGTATCAAATAAGCAAATAACTGCCCCATAGGCCTTATATTATAGAGTACTACTGGTTTCTTGCCTAGTTTTCAGGCATCAGAATGCTGTGGATTTCAGCATCATCCTGCTGAGGAAAGAATTTGGTCCAAGCCTGCATCCCAATTTCAGACTTTACAGGAACACTGTGGACTTCTTCCCACTCAACCTGGAACTGTGCAACAGAACAGAAGTTCAGCCATTACAGCCCTGCATGGGAGAGACTTTAATTCATCTGGGAAGTGTCTCCTAAGGCCTTGTGTGCAATCCTTACTTGGGATCTATAGTCAAAATTTGTATCCCAGGAACAATGGAATAAATTTAGCTGTTCCAACATGTGTTTGCTGATGTTTGTCTTTGGAAATGGAGACAGTGCCTCTGTACAATCTAGTTGTACTGGGAAACTCAGCTGCTGATTCTGTGCTGGTGCTCCGGCCAATCCCTCCCATAAAATAAATTATTTCAGGACTAAGAGCTTCTGCCTTCTGACAGATACCAAGAGTTGCCAGCAGTTGCTCCAGGTGCTCCTGCCAACAGCCCCTGTAGGAAGGAGCACAGCCCCCAGTGTGTGTGGGCTTTGGCTCCCTCTGGCACAGAAGCCCCTGGGGCACAGGTCTCTGGGGCAGGAGTGGGGCACCAGCACTGCCAGGGCTCGGGGGGTGGCAGGTCTGCTTGGGCAAGGACTCTGCCACAGCCGCTGATTTCAGTGCTCGCAGGGCCCAGGGGTCAGAGCAGCATCCGTGCCCTGGCCCACACGATCCTTGCCTGTGTCACAGCCGTGGCTTTAGGATGGCCACCAGCTGGGATGTGTCCCAAGGAGGCCGAGCCAGCTTCTGTGCAAGGCCCTGTGCCCTTCCTGCTGCGGCTGCGTCGGAGCCCTGGGGGCTCCTTCTGCTGCCCTGAGCCCGCAGAGCAGGGCAGCGATTGCTGATGGTTTGAGCCATTCCTAAAGATCCTGTCGGGCTGTCTTAGACACTTGGGGTGAGGGATTCCTTCCAACCTGGGCCACTTTGGGTGGGCTGGGGGCAGGCCAGGGCCGGTGGTAGCGTGTGCAAGGGCCGTTATTGAAACGGTTCAGCATGGTCACCATGGCATGGAACAGGACCGTTGGTGAGGTGTGGTGATATAAGAGCCAACGGTGACACGGCCACGGCACAGTGCTCAGAGCACACGACGGGACAGGACGGGACAGAGCGGTGCTGTGAGGAGCCCCCGCACAGCGCACTCGTTCCTGTCGGACCCGGAGCTTCTCTGAGTGTCACTGACTGTTTGTCTCACAGCTTTCCCAAGGCATTTCTCTTCCAGGTGCCCTCGAGGCCAGACTCTGGCATGGCAGGCAGATTTCCCAACATCTTCAAAGTGTTTAGCAGAATAAAAAGGAGAGGCTCTAGAGTTCATCCAGCCCAACAGCCTGAAGAGCCGGAGCCATTTCAGCCAATGCAGGATGGTGAGTGGAGCAGCTGGGTAAAAGGGCTGAAGGCTGCTGCAACCTTGACCCCTCCCATCCCATCCCTTTGGGACATGCCCAGGGACAAGACAGAAGAGGGGCCGGGCAGACACCCCGCAGTGCCCGTGCTCCATCCCCTGGAGAATCCTGGGGCTGTCCCTGCCTGGGGAGCGCAGGGCTGGGCTCTGTTCTCCGGCCTCTCCCGCAGTCCCTCAGCTCTGGCTGTGCTCACTCTTTGCCAGGTGCAGCCATGGACCGCACACACGAGCAGGACCCCACCGGTGTCCTCTTCCACAGAACAGCACAGGTACCTGCAGCCATCCCCACCTGGGCTGGGCCTGCTGTCACTGCTTAGCCCAGCACAGCGCTTGGAGCACCCCATGGAACAGCCCTCTTTTCCTGCCCTTTGTTCTCCTGCCGCACTTCCAAATTTATCAAATACTTTTGGCAGGAAGTGACCAGCACCATGGGCACTGGGTCCATAGAAAAGTGTGAGGACTACACCACCAACACAAGTGCTGCCCTGCTTGACAAGCTTGTAGAAGCAGGTTTGGCCAATCCCAAGCAAGTAAGCAGCCTGTGGCCAGGGTTTGATCCCCCTAAGAATTGGTTGGCCTCACAATTCACTGGGGCCTGCTGGTCCCTGTCAGCCTTTGAGGACACCACAGTGTGGTGGGAAGGGAAGCACTTCTCTGGGGAAGCTGGGGACATTACTGCCTCTGGCAGCTTTCCAAGTCTTCCCATGCCTTTTCAGGTGCCTGCCATGGTGAGATACATCCACCAGTGGCTCATGGCCAATGAGACTGATGAGCACAGGGTGGAGAGGTCCCTGCTGGATGTCACCAAGGCACAGCCCACTGATGTGGTGATGACTCTCCTGCGTGTGGCCCCATCGTGTGACAGGTATAGGGCCCACCTGCCCAGAGGGCTCAGGGCTCACCAGCCCATCACCCTGCACAGCCTGTTCTAGCTCAGTCTGAACAACAGAGAGTTCCAGGGCCCTCTGGCTGCTCCCTTTCCCAGCCCTGTCTTGTCAGCACCCACCCCATGCTCCCTCCCTGCCCCTCAGGAGCCTGTCCCCACAGGGCTAAACTGCCTGGGTGCTGCTGGTGCGGGGCAATGGGCAGAGGCAGAGCTGGCAGCCAGCTCAGGTCCCTGCTGCTGCCCAGGCCACGGTGCTGTGTCTCAGACTGCCCTGAGACAGAGTTCTGACCCTACAGAGCTGCTATGGCTATGTGGAAGACAATCTTGTGCTCGCCCAGGACTGCAAAGCCAGCGAGGTTGAGACTCCTGGATGTGCTGGGGAGTTGGCCAGAGCACAGCACATGCACCTCCGATGGGGACACAACAAGAGTCTTTTCCCTGGCTGTGAGTTTCTGGAACTGGCCTTTGCTCACCCCAAGGCCGCCCCTCCTGCAGCTCTCCACCCTCCTTCCCCCACTGAATCTCCCAGCCTCAGGTGCTGGGCTGAATCCTGCCCTAGGGGCAGCTTCAGGGGCACCAGGCCCGGTGCTCCCCCTGCGTCTCCCTTGGCCTCTCCCTGCCACGCTCGGGCCCTGCCACACGGATACCTCAGCACTGAGCGCTGTCTCGGGGTGTTTGTCCTTTGCAGGCAACTGTGGTGATGTGGAAGATCCTCCAGGAGCCCTGCATCCCACACATAATGACACTGTATTTCACTCGCCTATTTGTCCACCTGCTCTTCCAAGCGTACTTCAGCACATTGGATACACCAGAGGAGGTTGATAAATTGTGCAAAACATGCCAGAAAGAACACGGCTTTGCTGCCAGCTCCAACAGGTTTTCCATCCCAGTCCTTCTGTCCCTGCCATGTCCCCAGGGCAGGAGCCAGTGCTCCCAGCGTGACCTGAGCTTTGCTCTGCACACAGGTTTGCACTGGAGACCCTGAAGTCCCTGCTCTGCCGAATGCAGTGTGAGGATGTGGTGACGGCAATGGAGTGCAAGTGTGGCTGGGACACGCTGCTGTCTGCTGACTCCCAGCACTATGCCGTGGGTGTGCTGGTCAGGTGAGACCCCACCCTCTCCACTCTTTGTGCTCTGTGTCCGGAGTGCCCTACACAGTACCCGTGCTCATGGGCCAGAGGGCCTTGTCACCGAGGCACAGCCAAACAGACTGGAAAAGACTGGGAAAGAAGGGTGCCCAAAGGAGCTGCCTCCAAAATAGCTCAGGTCCCCTTGCAGCAGGATGGTGGGGAAAGACCAGACCTCTGGGAATCAGTCCTGGGAGAGGTTTGTCCCCCTGACTCAGACCTTGCTTTCTTTTTCCTCCTTTCAGAGCAATGCGCTCCTCATCTACACCCTTGTCTTCTGGGATTGCATTGTACCTGCTCAGCCTGCTCAACATGGAGAGACCATGCTGGGATTTTGCTGTCCTGGCATTCATTGTGGAGGTGAGCCTGATGGCCAGAACTGTCTCCCTGAGCTGCCTGCCAGCTCTCTGGCCTCTCATAGCCACACCTGCCTGGGATGGTGCCCGTGCCCTGTCCTGCTGTCTGGGCCCAGCCCTGTGCGGTTCTGGGCTCCTGCCGGCCAGGTCCCTGTCACTGCCCTGTGCCTTTCAGGTCATGGAGTGCTTGGATGTGTCCAAATATGGGGCCAGTCTCCTGGAGATCATCTCAAAGAACCTGCAGAGCGAGTGCAGGGAGAGGCGTCACCTGGCGCTCAGATGCCTCATGTTGCTTGGCCCCATGAATCCCCCCATGGTGAGAAGGGAGCAGCTGCTGAAGCCCTGCCAGCAGCATGAGCCTGGGGCATGCAGTCGCTTGCGCATGGCTGGGCTTTGGGTGCTGGGGCAGCTGATCCCAGCTCTCCTGCCTCCTGGGTCAGCTGCCCGCGTTGTTTGGGACAGGCCTTTGGCCTCTAGGCCCTGTGGCAGCAGAGTGGCCTTTCACACAGTTGTCTTCCAAACAGGCAAAAAAATTGTGGAACCTGACTGACAATCTTGTGGACATCCTGCAGGAAAACAATAGCTTCACTGTCAGGATGACCATCGTTGTACTCCGATATTTGTTCCTCCACAATGGTGCCCCTGTACGCAGCCCCATCGCCCTGCGGCTGGCTGAGGCGCTCCTGCCACTCTTTGACCACGTAAGTCTCTGTGCCCCAGGCCACGGCCACTGACTGCGGCCTGGACACTTTGTGACCCGTGAATTTCAACATTGGTGCCCACACGGGCCTGAAGGAACCAGTGCTTAGGACTTTTTTCCTTCCTTTCCTACAGCATGATAGACAGGTGAAGCTGGGATCAATTGCTCTGTTTGAAGAGATGATAGGTTTACTAACGAAAAAGGACAGAAAAGCTCTTAAGACACCTGTGTGGCAGAGCGTGCTCCCACTCTTCATCTACTGCCACGATAAGAATCCGGATGTGGCAGAGGTGAGGACTCGTGGGCTGCCCGTGTCCTGGGGGGGTTTGGCTGCCTCCTGCCCTGGTGTCTGGTGGGCTGCAGCCTCCTCCAGGCCTTGGCACAGGGACACGGCTCCTGTGCCCTGAATTGCGGGGACATCTCTGCATCTCTGCTGCTCTCCAGGTGTCTCGAACAGCGCTGCTTTGTGTGACCAAGTTCCTCAGGAGGAGGGATCTCATGCAGCTCGTCAATACAGCGCAGCTGTGGAAGTTGGCCGAGTGCCTGGTAAGGACGGCCTGGAAGCGCCAGGCTCAGGCTGGAGAAGCCCCCTGAGCGCGGCGCTCACTGTGTGCGGCTGCAGCTGTGGCCCTGCCCAGCGCTGCACACAGGGGCCGCACGGGCCCGAGCTGGGTGCTGATGGAGCCCCGGCCCAGCGGGGCTGCGGGGCGGGCCGGCACCGCGGCTCCCCGGGCAGCAGCTGTCCCTGTGCCCCTGCAGAGCCCGGCCGGCGGCTGCTGGCCGCGCCTCAGGGCTCTGCGGGCAGGGGAGGCCGGGGCCGGGCGCGGGCAGCGCCTGCCAAAGGGCCGGAGCCCGCCCTGACCCTTCGCTCCCGCCGCTCTCCGCAGCTGGCAGAGGACAGGAGCCGAGCGGCCGAGCACCTGCGCCAGGCGCTGCTGTATCTGCAGAGCCCTCAGGAGCCCCTGCGAGCGGCGGCGTTCCGGTTTACGGGTGAGCCCGGGCTCCCTCCCCGCCCCGCCACAGCTCGGCCCCAGCCCCGCCTGCTGCCCCGGCAGCTTCTGCCACCCGGGCCCGGCGCCGCAGAGCCCCAGCTGCCCTCGGGGCTGCTGCCGCCCTCCCGCAGCCGTGCCCTGGGGCGGCAGCGTGCGGCAAGGGCCCGGGCTGAGCCCTGCCAGGCCACGAGGCCCAGTGGCCACAGGGCTGGCAGTGCCGCTGGCAGGGAGCTGTGCCGCTGGGCAGAGCCGTGACAGGGTCTGTGTTCCCAGGGATGGCCAGGGAACTCATGAGGGAGAAGAAGGATGAGCTGCAGGTGCTCAATGAGGGTGAGTGAGGGCAGTGGGCTGTCAGTGGGGCTGGCAGGGGGAGCTGCAGTCCCTGTCCCGTCTGCGGAGGGGTTTTGCTTCTTGTGTGAACGAGGGCTGGCGTGGGCAGAGCTCACAGAGATTTCTGGGATGAGGGCGGGGGGTTCGTGGCCAGCAACTTGATCCCGTTGGTCCCCTCTTGGCCATGCCAATAGCTGGGAGGAATGCCCCTGACAGGAAGATCTCCTCGGATTCCCACAGTTTCGGGCTTTGACCGTGGCTCTGTTCCTCTCTCTTCCAGCCCTTCAAGCGCTGAGTAAAGACAACAGCCCTTCCCATGCAAGCCCAGTAACTCAACTTGCACTCAGGCAAAGAGCTGCAGAACTACGTTCACCTGATGGCTCAGACAAAGCAGTGTCCCTTTAACACCTCCACGTGCCACAAGAGGAGACCACCTGGAGACCAGAGACCAGCTGGAGCTCCAGGCAGAGCTGATAATTGTCACAGCTCTTGTGGCTTCAGCCCTCTCCCTGCTTGTAGACAGCTCCCTCCCTCCAGCCTTCAGACTGTGCCCATCCCTTTTTTTTCCCCTCCACTCTTTATCCCTTTTGACAGCTCCCTCCCTCCAGCCTTCCGAACTGTCCCATCCCTTTTTTCCTTTCCATCCCTTTGCTTTGCCATTCATTAGTAAACAGTTTGGCATCTTCACTTTGCCTGCATCTCTGTGGAGCTAAAGCAGCACAAATCCAGAGCCCTGGGACTCACAGGCCCATCCTGCCGTTCTCTTCTGTGCCGTGTTTTGTGCAGAGACACAGAGGAACAAGGGCAGATCAGGCTGGAAGGGTCTCTGTGCTGAAGCTCCAGTTCCACAACACTGTGGAATTCAAGGTCTTGCTGAGCACCCTGAAGCCCCTGGATTTTAGAAGAGCCACCCTGAGTGTGCTCTGAACCCAGCTGGGAGGGATTCCATGGCAAGCACTCATGGAGGGCAAAGGAGCTTGGAATGCTGGAAGGTTTCAAGAATAGCTTCCTGAAAGCACAGCAATGCTCCATCCCTGCACAGGGTGAGGAAGAGGGCAGAACCAGAGAGCATCAGGGCTTCACAGAGAGCTTTGGGTGTTCCAGAGAGCAAATGAAGCAGCAGCACAGTGCCCGAGAGTCAGACGCGTGACCGTGCCAGTGTCCGGAGCGCTGACAGGCAGTGCCGGGATCCTGGTGCGGTTCTGGTCCCCACAAGTGAGGAATGGCAGCCCTGCCTCAGACCCAGTCAGAAAGCCAAGCTAGCGGGACCAGAGGGAGGGCACCCTTCCAATCTCTCCTGGGCATGGCAGCAAAACAGCCTCTGCTTCTTCCTCCTCTGCTTGGGGTGTGCTGGTGGCAGAGCCAGCCAGGTTGTGCTCTGTGTGCCAAAGGCTGCTCAGAGCCAGCATGGAAAGTGCTGTGTGCCCAGCACCGAGTCCTGGAAGATGCTGGCAAGAGCATCCTGCAGGAGCAGGGCCTGGTCTCTGGCTGGGAACAGCCTGGTTTTGCTGCCGTGACCGCAGGCAGGAGTGTAGGCAGTGAAGAGGCAGCGGGCAGCTTGTGTTTGCAGAGGGCCTGGGGCTGCACGTCTGAACCTGCACCTGGGAACACACTTGGGGGAACACGAGCTGGAGCTGGAGTGCCTGTTCTGAAAGCAGTTTGTGCAGGCAGGGCAAGCAGGCAGGGTTGCAGGTTTTCTACTGCTATTGAGGTTTCTAGTTTGTTTGTTGTGTTTCTGTTAGTACAAGTGTGGGCTTTTTTTCTCCCCCTTTATCACGTTCCTCGGGGATTCTTTCTCATTCTGAACTAGGCTGAAGGATGAGACTTCTGGTTGCTTAGAAAGTGCCATTTATTTTCTTATCTTCTACAGAAAACATGAGTTCTTGGAACAGGTATTGAAAGCGTGGCCAAAAGTCACAAGACTTATGGCTACAAGATATTTTAAGGACTTATTAACATAAAACACTGCCAACAAGGTGATTTATGTTTCTATTCAAATACTAAGAAATTTCATCTAATTGCAGTGTGACCTTTCTAAGCCAATCTTGTTCTAACACATAGATCTGTTCTTAAGGCTAGTTTGTCACCTTTATACCTGCTTTACTCTTTCTATATCTTAATCTTTATTAACTAAACTTTTTTCTACTTAACATGTCTCTGCTTTAAGCTTTAAATCTACATTCTTACTTCTAGCACCTAAACTTGGAATCTTTTCCCAGCACCTCAGTTCAAGTCCTGTGTTCTTTTCCAGGCTTTGATTTACACACCCAACTTTCTGAGAAATTCTTGCATTCTGAACTCCAACTGATGGGCTTTGGGTTTTTTGTTAATAATGGTTTTTACATGATTGAAAACTGCAGTTAGTACAAGTGTATGTGACCGAGTAGAAGCCTCCAAAAAGGATGCATCTTTGCAGACCCCTTACTGTGTGTAATGTTTGAGCTTATCTGCAGTTCCAGAGGATGTTGCAGAAGAAACCAGCCTGCGGTGTGAACAGCTGGGTTATCTTCTTTTAATGGTGGCCGAGCTTGGGGAGCAAGCTGAAAGACTAAGGAGTAATAGGGGAAGTAAAAGAGAAATAGATTGGTGGAGTTCTGCCCTTGCATCTTTGAGGGAGGCCCACCAGGAATCAGAGGACTCCCGTGCCCCCCCCGTCAGGCAATGGGAGGACACCTGGTGGGTGAAGGGGTGTGGAAATGGGTCCCTACTCAGGGAGATCATAATAAACATTCCTCCTGGCCCCCATCACCTTGCCAGGTGCCCCTCCAGCATAGGTATGAAGCCCTGGATTTAGAGAGCCTTCCAGATGGAGTAGAAGAAAATGATCTGCCCAGTGGGCCCAATTACAGTGCACCTGTTAGACAGATCACCACCTCTGACCCCAAAAAGAAGAGAAGGGTAGTGGTAGTAGGTGAGTCCCTTCTGAGGGGAACAGAGGGCCCCATATGTCAACCTGGGGCCCAGGTATGGGATGTCAGGGAGAGGCTTCCTTGGCTGATTATTAATTCAGGCCATAAAAGGACGTAGTTGTGCCCTCAGGATTCCATGCATATCTGGGTTACAGACATATGGTCATAGAATTGGGCACAATATGTTCCTGGTTACCCCCCCAACTTGATTGGTTAATATTCCTGATGGCCTGGAATATCCCAAGAGTGAAATTCAATTCTGAAAAGCACATACTCCATGAGATCTGTTCCATGTTCTACATGCATGACCAGTACAATTTATTCTTGGACTTGCACAAGATTTGGCTGTTGGAAACAAGATTTGTTGGGTGGGATTCCTGGTGGGCCCAGTTACTATATCTATGTGCTGATGGTCTTCTCTCCTATGTGTCACAGAAGAAGGGGACTATCTTGCACTAGGTTATAGTGTCCCATTTTAATTTGCATAGTGCAAAAATCCTGATAGGAATCACTCGAAAGTGAATGCACACACTGCTCTTTAGAAAGGTCACAGATGTGCATGGTCACTGTAGTAATCTCTACAAAACGTTTGTGAGTTTCAAATTTACAGGCCATAGGGATGTTACTCTCAGGTGGGACAACAAAGGCAGGCATGGAATCAGGTTTTCCTCAATCTTCAACTGCTCGTTACTAATCCTTAAAATGGCATGAAGTGGTTTTACCTCTTCAGCCCCTTTCAGCCCATTAGGTCCTGGATATTTTTGAGTGTTCCCTCCACCAGGATCTTGTAAGCCAAGGAGATCTTGATGGTAGTGACAGTCATCTACTGTGGCTTGCATTCCAATTAAAAATATCAGGAAGACTATGACCATATGAAACACATGTTGGTTTCTCCTGCTCTTTCTGAGGTCTACTTTTGGACTCCACTTGCCTTTTGCAGAAGTCTTTTGATTCTGGAATTAGGTATCCAAGAGGTTAACGCTTTAAGCTTTAAAGGCTGTATAAGTGATTAAAAGTACTAATAGAGTTCTTTCCATTTTGGCAAAAGGCAGTTTCCCTCGGGGATTTTACGTATATCTGGTCTCCAGGCTGGATTTGTGGAGAGGAGCACCCTCTTGCTCATGTGCTCGAAATCTCTTGATTACCTTGCTGCAGCTGCTGTGTTAGTTGGACAACACAGTCCTGGAGATACCCCTCCCCAGCTTGTACAGTATCTTCCTCTTCATAGTTACGCTTATCTGGTATTCTATGTAGTATTTCAAAGGCATTCAGCTTTTCTTCTGTTCTTGGCCATACTCAAATCCGTAATAAAGCCAAAGGTAGGGCCAGGAGCCAAGGTGTGTTGGCCTCTTGTCCAGTTTTGACTGTCTGTTGTTGTATTGGAAAATTCATCTTTTCCACCCGCCTGCTGGCCTGGGACCAATACAGAATTATCAGGGGTGAGGGTGGTCCTTGGCAATACTTTTAGGGTTTGCAGATATCAGGGCAAAAAGTGGCAAAAATTAAAGAAGAGCGGTACAGGCGACCATGATTCAGCAACCTAAAACACTTTAATAATAATGAAAATAAATGTGGGAGAAGGCCCAAAAATCCGAACACACGTGACCAAGGGAACAAGGTCTCTTCAGGAGCCAGTGGTCAAAAACAGAGATAGAGGGAGGCTCAGGGTGAAACTATGGGGCAAGAGAGGGGGTGGAGTTGAGGTTAGGGTCCAATGGGTATAGGGGAAAGTGGTGCAGAGGTGGAGTAAGGGAAGGTAGGGTCCAGTGGGATAGGCTGGGTGGAACACTGCGCCAACTGAGGGCCAGTGGGTGTACAAGAAAGGGAGAACATTCTAGGAACTGGGAGTGGTGATAATTAGCTGGGAAATGAGGGTTAGGAATATGCATGAGGCATTAAGATAGTCAATCCTATAACTCTTTGGAAACCTTTTTTGGGGGGATCACCACAACTTAAACAAAATTGCCTCCCAAGGTTTAGGGTTGGGGTATAATTCTTCTTTGGTGATGTTGCTTGACCTGGAATACTACAGCATGTGTAGGTGCCAGTTGATTTAGAGACTGTTGCAGAATTGCTGTGCAATACTTTGCTAGGAAATGTGGTACTCTATGGGAGGAGATGTCCTAAGAGCAATCTGAACCGGGGCATTATGTTGTTTAACAAATGTTGATGTCTTCTTTGCCTTTTTTGTTTGAGTTGGGAATGCCTCAGGTCACACTGAGAAGCTATCAGTTAATACTGGAAGGTATTTATACCACCCTTTTCTTGGCAATTCAGAAAAGTGATTTTGCCAGTGTAGTCCAGGATATTGTCCCTTGTCTATTGTGCCAAGCTCAATGCTAGTCCTAGTCTGTGGATTGGTTTCTGAGACATTGTTTCACAGCCTTGGGTTACCTGCTTTACACTAGAGTACAGCTTGCATCTTACTATTGTCCTTATCAAATAATTATGTAAGGCATCGCCTTCCCAGTGCATACGATTATGTCATCTTCAATTAATTTTCATAATGCTCTTCAGGCATAACTATCTCTCCCTGAGGTGTTCCAAAAACATTATGGTTTTGTTCTGCTCACAAATTCTTTGCTAGTTCTACATCTTTCTGAGTATACAATATATATCATTGTCATATTGTTCCTTACCTTTGGGAATTACTGCCTGAATCTCAGCATGGCTTTGTTCTGCTACTCTTCTGCAGCCTGGTCAGCCAACTTGTTAGGTCTTTTGGGGTCTATTTCTCCTTTCTGATGTCCTTTGGTTTGCATAATTGCAACCTCTTGAGGTAGAAGTACTGCCTCCAGCATTTAAGATTTCCTCAGAATACTTTATCTGCTTTCCTTGAGCTGTCAATAGTCCCTTTTCTTTCTGAATGCATTCATGGGCATGTATTACTCTGAAGGCATACTTGGAAACTGTTCATCACTTGATGCTTTTTCCTCAGGCTGGTCAGAGGGCACAGGTTAAAGTGATTTTCTCTGCCTTCTGAGCTGACTCGTAGAGGTAGGGCTTCTATCCCCTATTGCTCAGTGCTAGTCGTACATCCTAGTTTTGGTTCATCTTACAAAGCCACTCCCATCTGTGTATTGAGATTCTGCTCCTGAAATGGAGGTTTCTTTAAGATCTGGGTTGCTGGTATAAAATGGACTTAATGGTTTTGAATTTTATGATACAAATGTCCTGTCTCTCTGATAAGTAGCCAGGAATGGCTGTTGGATTAACTAGAGAAGAGTTTCGTTTTGTAATTCCATGTTGCTGCACCAAAACTGCAAGATATTTAAGGAATGCTGAGAGTGAAAGCCAATGCCCACCCTTTTGCTCAAGAATTGCTGCCGCTGAATGTGAGACAAACACAGTTATTTGTTGACCTAGAGTGAATTTCCAGGCTTCCTGGGCGTTTGAAACAAGAGCAACTGCTCGCAGACAGTCAGACCATCCCCTACTGACCTCACCCAGTTGTTTTGAAAAGTGTGGTGCTCTTTTCTTGTATGGGCAATTGTTTGAGCCAGTGCTCCTAAAAGCCATCCCTTGCCTCTCAAAATAGAAAAGCTAAAACGGCTCCGAGACATCTGGCAGGCCCAGAGCAGGTGCTCTTTTCAATTCCTCCTTCAGCTTTTGAAAGGCTTTCTTTCCTTTGGACAGGGCCAATCTCACAGACCAAACATCCTATACAAATCTCTCACGGAGTCTCATTGATGGTGGGACCCTGCAGAAGGGTTTAAAAAACAAATCCAAGAGAAAGAAACCAAGAACGATTACACACGACTGCACACACGCTACTGCCCACAACTACGTGTTTGTTGTACAAACCTCGAGCCTGCTCGGGCAGGAGAAACCTCCACATCCTTTTCACTGCTCAGCACAATGAGAAGGACAGTGCAGGGCTATGCCAATGGCAACTCCAGCTCTGGAAGTTAAACTACCCTTAAAGGTATATTCTGCAATCTGATAAGAACTGCAGCAAAACCTGCATTCAAGTTTGGAACACATCCTCAACATGACATACTGCCCAAGAACAAGAGGGGATGGTATCAGTTTAGGATACCGGGATAACACTGTAGCAGCCAACAGCTGTGTGTTTTTAAAGGAAATTGCAAAGCAATAACCAACAATTCTGTGTGGTGCCAGTGCCACCACATACATGCCTGAGCAAGAGGTGATTTGGCACAAGTAACAGAGAAGTCCAGACATCAAAATATTTCCACCAAAATATTTCCACCAAAACTGGTAAATTAGGACTCAGAGGGAGCAAGAGCTGTATCAAGAGCCTTTTTACTTCAGGCTGAGAGTGAAAAATCAGAAAGAGATCAGCACTGTCAGCACAGAGGAGGGTATCTGCACAGCACGGGAAGATAACGCTTTATGCAGTGTCCAGATAGGTAAAAGCAAGTGAAATGCCAGCTCTTCTACCCTCTTACCTTAAGACAAGCCATTCCTTCTAGGACTTGGCCCCAAAAACACACATACCTTCACTACCAC
>NW_027635920.1:59993-92666 GCF_903797595.1 Erithacus rubecula
CCTGCTCCAGCACAGGTTTCTCATGGGGTCCCCGTCCTCCTCTCAGGCATCCCCCTGCTCCGGCACGGGCTCCTCCAGCGCTGCAGGTGCATCTCTGCACTCCGTGCCCTCCATGGGCTGCAGGGCCCGGCTGCTCAGCACAGACTGCACCATGGAATGTCAGGGCAATCAGCTCCCGCCCCTGGAGCAGCTCCTGCCCCTCCTCCTGCCCTGCCCCTGCCTGTGTGCACACTTGTTCCTCTCTCATGTTCTCACCCTGCTCCTTCCTGGCCACAGTTACAGCTACACAATAATCGATTTTCTTTTTCTTCATTCTGTTATCCCAAAGGTGTTTCCACCATTTCTAACTGGCCCAGTCTTGGCCAGAGGCAGGTCCATCCTGGAGCTGGCTGGTGCTGACTCTGCAGGACATGGAGGAGCAGCTGCTTCCAGCAGCCTCTCACAGAAGGGGCTCCTGGAGCCTGGCTATGCAAACCTAGTATACTGTGTGGAAGGGTTTTTATTAACATTATTATTTCTTTAATTATTTTTATTTATATTTAATTAAAACCTTTCTGTTTCTACAGGTGGCCTGTAGAAAGTCTTCTGCAAGAATGAATGTCAAGCTGATGTATGGGTCTATACAGTTTGGATTAAACCCCCCAAGTATTTACAAGTAGTGGGAATTTGTTAGGGGTTTTTTTGGGAGGGCACTGCTCTTATATGTATTTTTTTTTAGTCTCGCATCTCAACTGGCCAATTTAGCATTGGTTGGACTATGAGAAAGAGAAAAGAATAAGCAAAAAGGACTAATGATGTGTTGTGTTGACACTGCTTTCTCCAGGTGGACACGTGGGACAGCGATACTTATGGGTTAGATCTGCGGTTCAGTATCCGTGAGACCGTGTGCACCAAAGCTTCGGGGAGAGACCCCTTCACCTGTGACTGCAGAACTGGGCCTTTGGTGGTGAGTGCCCTGCTAGGAATGGGAAGCCTCCCCTCCCTCTGTGCAGCATCTTCTCAGGATGCTGCTGGTGCTGGGAAATGAGGAATGTCTGGCTGCTTTTGACACAACCTGCAGCATGGAGTGGGTGTCGGGTGGGAAGGGTCAGTGGTGGGAAACTGTTCTGCCTGCTCAATAGGGAGGGCAGCTGAAAAGAGGATTTGTGTCTGGAAGCAGTGTGTAGTGAAGGTATGTGTGTTTTTGGGGCCAAGTCCTAGAAGGAATGGCTTGTTCTCTAAGGTAAGAGGGTAGAAGAGCTGGCATTTCACTTGCTTTTACCTATCTGGACACTGCATAAAGGGTTATCTTCCCGTGCTGTGCAGATACCCCCCTCTGTGCTGACAGTGCTGATCTCTTTCTGATTTTTCACTCTCAGCCTGAAGTAAAAAGGCTCTTGATACAGCTCTTGCTCCCCTCTGAGTCCTAATTTACCAGTTTTGGTGGAAATACTTTTGGTGGAAATATTTTGAGTCTGGACTTCTCTGTTACTTGTGCCAAATCACCTCTCTGCTCAGGCGTGTATGTAGGTGGCACCACACAGAATTGTTGGTTATTGCTTTGCAATTTTCCTTTAAAAACACAGCTGTTGGCTGCTACAGTGTTATCCCTGTATCCTAAACTGACACCATCCCCCTCTTGTTCTTGGGGCAGTATGTCCATGTGAGGATGTGTTTTCCAAACTTGAATGCAGGTTTTGCTGCAGTTTTTTGTCAGATTGCAGAGATAATACCTTTAAGGGTAGTTTAACTTCCAGAGCTGGAGTTGCCATTGGCATAGCCCTGCACTGTCCTTCTCATTGTGCTGAGCAGTGAAAAGGATGTGGAGGTTTTCTCCTGCCCTGAGCAGGCTCAGAGGTTTGTACAACAAACACGTAGTTGTGGAGCAGTAGCGTGTGTGTAGTCGTGTGTAATCGTTCTTGGGTTTCTTTCTCTTGGATTTGTTTTTTAAACCCTTCTGCAGGGTCCCACCATCAATGAGACTCCCGTGAGAGGATTTGTATAGGATGTTTGGTCTGTGAGATTGGCCCTGTCCAAAGGTAAGAAAGCCTTTCAAAAGCTGAAGGAGGAATTGAAAAGAGCACCTGCTCTGGGCCTGCCAGATGTCTCGGAACCGTTTTAGCTTTTCTATTTTGAGAGGCAAGGGATGGCTTTTAGGAGCACTGGCTCAAACAATTGCCCATACAAGATAGGAGCAGCACACTTTTCAAAACAACTGGGTGAGGTCAGTAGGGGATGGTCTGACTGTCTGCGAGCAGTTGCTGCTCTTGTTTCAAATGCCCAGGAAGCCTGGAAATTCACTCTAGGTCAACAAATAACTGTGTTTGTCTCACATTCAGTGGCAGCAATTCTTGAGCAAAAGGGTGGGCATTGGCTTTCACTCTCAGCATTCCTTAAATATCTTGCAGTTTTGGTGCAGCAACATGGAATTACAAAACTAAACTCTTCTCTAGTTAATCCAACAGCCATTCCTGGCTACTTATCAGAGAGAGAAGGAACATTTGTATCATAAAAATCAAAACCATTAAGTCCATTTTATACCAGCAACCCAGATCTTAAAGAAACCTCAATTTCAGGAGCAGAATCTCAGTACACAGATGGGAGTGGCTTTGTAAGATGAACCAAAATCAGGATGTACGATTAGCACTGAGCAATAGGGGATAGAAGCCCTACCTCTACGAGTCAGCTCAGAAGGCAGAGAAAATCACTTTAACCTGTGCCCTCTGACCAGCCTGAGGAAAAAGCATCAAGTGATGAACAGTTTCCAAGTATGCCTTCAGAGTAATACATGCCCATGAATGCATTCAGAAAGAAAAGGGACTATTGACAGCTCAAGGAAAGCAGATAAAGTATTGTGAGGAAATCTTAAAATTGCTGGAGGCAGTACTTCTACCTCAAGAGGTTGCAATTATGCAAACCAAAGGATATCAGAAAGGAGAAATAGACCCCAAAAGACCTAACAAGTTGGCTGACCAGGCTGCAAAAGAGTAGCAGAACAAAGCCATGCTAAGATTCAGGCAGTAATTCCCAAAGGTAAGGAACAATATGACAATGATATATATTGTATACTCAGAAAGATGTAGAACTAGCAAAGAATTTGTGAGCAGAACAAAACCATAATGTTTTTGGAACACCTCAGGGAGAGATAGTTATGCCTGAAAGAGCATTATGAAAATTAATTGAAGATGACATAATCGTATGCACTGGGAAGGCGATGCCTTACATAATTATTTGATAAGGACAATAGTAAGATGCAAGCTGTACTCTAGTGTAAAGCAGGTAACCCAAGGCTGTGAAACAATGTCTCAGAACCAATCCACAGACTAGGACTAGCGTTGAGCTTGGCACAATAGACAAGGGACAATATCCTGGACTACACTGGCAAAATGACTTTTCTGAATTGCCAAGAAAAGGGTGGTATAAATACCTTTCAGTATTAACTGATAGCTTCTCAGTGTGACCTGAGGCATTCCCAACTCAAACAAATAAAGGCAAAGAAGACATCAACATTTTGTTAAACAACATAATGCCCCGGTTCAGAGTGCTCTTAGACATCTCCTCCCATAGAGTACCACATTTCCTAGCAAATATTGCACAGCAATTCTGCAACAGTCTCTAAATCAACTGGCACCTACACATGCTGTAGTATTCCAGGTCAAGCAACCATCACCAAAGAAGAATTATACCCCAACCCTAAACCTTGGGAGGCATTTGTTTAAGTTGTGGTGATCCCCCCAAAAAAGGTTCCAAAGAGTTATTAGATTGACTATCTTAATGCCTCATGCATATTCCTAACCCTCATTTCCCAGCTAATTATCACCACTCCCAGTTCCTAGAATGTTCTCCCTTTCTTGTATACCCACTGGCCCTCAGTTGGCGCAGTGTTCCACCCAGCCTACCCCATTGGACCCTACCTTCCCTTACTCCACCTCTGCACCACTTTCCCCTATACCCATTGGACCCTAACCTCAACTCCACCCCCTCTCTTGCCCCATAGTTACACCCTGAGCCTCCCTCTATCTCTGTTTTTGACCACTGGCTCCTGAAGAGACCTTGTTCCCTTGGTCACGTGTGTTCGGATTTTTGGGCCTTCTCCCACATTTATTTTCATTATTATTAAAGTGTTTTAGGTTGCTGAATCATGGTCGCTGTACCACTCTTCTTTAATTTTTGCCACTTTTGCCCTGATATCTGCAAACCCTAAAAAGTATTGCCAAGGACCACCCTCACCCCTGATAATTCTGTATTGGTCCCAGGCCAGCAGGCGGGTGGAAAAGATGAATTATCCAATACAACAACAGACAGTCAAAACTGGACAAGAGGCCAACACACCTTGGCCCCTGGCCCTACCTTTGGCTTTATTACGGATTTGAGTATGGCCAAGAACAGAAGAAAAGCTGAATGCCTTTGAAATACTACATAGAATACCAGATAAGCGTAACTATGAAGGGGAAGATACTGTACAAGTTGGGGAGGGGTATCTCCAGGACTGTGTTGTCCAACTAACACAACAGCTGCAGCAAGGTAATCAAGAGATTTCGAGCACATGAGCAAGAGGGTGCTCCTCTCCACAAATCCAGCCTGGAGACCAGATATACGTAAAATCCCCGAGGGAAACTGCCTTTTGCCAAAATGGAAAGAACTCTATTAGTACTTTTAATCACTTATACAGCCTTTAAAGCTTAAAGCGTTAACCTCTTGGATACCTAATTCCAGAATCAAAAGACTTCTGCAAAAGGCAAGTGGAGTCCAAAAGTAGACCTCAGAAAGAGCAGGAGAAACCAACATGTGTTTCATATGGTCATAGTCTTCCTGATATTTCTAATTGGAATGCAAGCCACAGTAGATGACTGTCACTACCATCAAGATCTCCTTGGCTTGCAAGATCCTGGTGGAGGGAACACTCAAAAATATCCAGGACCTAATGGGCTGAAAGGGGCTGGAAAGGTAAAACCACTTTATGCCGTTTTAAGGATTAGTAACGAGCAGTTGAAGATTGAGGAAAACCTGACTCCATGCCTGCCTTTGTTGTCCCACCTGAGAGTAACATCCCTATGGCTTGTAAATTTGAAACTCACAAACCTCTTGTAGAGATTACTACAGTGACCATGCACATCTGTGACCTTTCTAAAGAGCAGTGTGTGCATTCATTTTCGTGTGATTCCTATCAGGATTTTTGCACTATGCAAATTAAAATGGGACACTATAACCTAGTGCAAGATAGTCCCCTTCTTCTGTGACACATAGGAGAGAAGACCATCAGCACGTAGATATAGTAACTGGGCCCACCAGGAATCCCACCCAACAAATCTTGTTTCCAACAGCCAAATCTTGTGCAAGTCCAAGAATAAATTGTACTGGTCGTGCACTTAGAACATGGAACAGATCTCATGGAGGATGTGATTTTCAGAATTGAATTTCACTCTTGGGATATTCCAGGCCATCAGGAATATTAACCAATCAAGTTGGGGGGGTAGCCAGGAACATATTGTGCCCAATTCTATGACCATGTGTCGGTGACCCAGATATGCATGGAATCCTGAGAGCACAACTACGTCCTTTTATGGCCTGAATTAATAATCAGCCAAGGAAGCCTCTCCCTGACATCCCATACCTGGGCCCCAGGTTGACATATGGGGCCCTCTGTTCCCCTCAGAAGGGACTCACCTACTACCACTACCCTTCTCTTCTTTTTGGGGTCAGAGGTGGTGATCTGTCTAACAGGTGCACTGTAATTGGGCCCACTGGGCAGATCATTTTCTTCTACTCCATCTGGCAGGCTCTCTAAATCCAGGGCTTCATACCTATGCTGGAGTGGCACCTGGCAAGGTGATGGGGGCCAGGAGGAATGTTTATTATGATCTCCCTGAGTAGGGACCCATTTCCACTCCCCTTCACCCACCAGGTGTCCTCCCATTGCCTGACGGGGGGGGCACGGGAGTCCTCTGACTCCTGGTGGGCCTCCCTCAAAGATGCAAGGGCAGAACTCCACCAATCTATTTCCCTTTTACTTCCCCTATTACTCCTTAGTCTTTCAGCTTGCTCCCCAAGCTCGGCCACCATTAAAAGAAGATAACCCAGCTGTTCACACCGCAGGCTGGTTTCTTCTGCAACATCCTCTGGAACTGCAGATAAGCTCAAACATTACACACAGTAAGGGGTCTGCAAAGATGCATCCTTTTTGGAGGCTTCTACTCGGTCACATACACTTGTACTAACTGCAGTTTTCAATCATGTAAAAACCATTATTAACAAAAAACCCAAAGCCCATCAGTTGGAGTTCAGAATGCAAGAATTTCTCAGAAAGTTGGGTGTGTAAATCAAAGCCTGGAAAAGAACACAGGACTTGAACTGAGGTGCTGGGAAAAGATTCCAAGTTTAGGTGCTAGAAGTAAGAATGTAGATTTAAAGCTTAAAGCAGAGACATGTTAAGTAGAAAAAAGTTTAGTTAATAAAGATTAAGATATAGAAAGAGTAAAGCAGGTATAAAGGTGACAAACTAGCCTTAAGAATAGATCTATGTGTTAGAATGAGATTGGCTTAGAAAGGTCACACTGCAATTAGATGAAATTTCTTAGTATTGGAATAGAAACATAAATCACCTTGTTGGCAGTGTTTTATGTTAATAAGTCCTTAAAAGATCTTGTAGCCATAAGTCTTGTGACTTTTGGCCACGCTTTCAATACCTGTTCCAAGAACTCATGTTTTCTGTAGAAGATAAGAAAATAAATGGCACTTTCTAAGCAACCAGAAGTCTCGTCCTTCGGCCTAGTTCAGAATGAGAAAGAATCCCTGAGGAACGTGATAAAGGGGGAGAAAAAAGCCCACACTCACCAACCAACAGAAACACAACAAACAAACTAGAAACACCAATAGCAGTAGAAAACCTGCAACCCTGCCTGCTTGCCCTGCCTGCACAAACTGCTTTCAGAACAGGCACTCCAGCTCCAGCTCGTGTTCCCCCAAGTGTGTTCCCAGGTGCAGGTTCAGACGTGCAGCCCCAGGCCCTCTGCAAACACAAGCTGCCCGCTGCCTCTTCACTGCCTACACTCCTGCCTGCGGTCACGGCAGCAAAACCAGGCTGTTCCCAGCCAGAGACCAGGCCCTGCTCCTGCAGGATGCTCTTGCCAGCACCTTCCAGGACTCTGTGCTGGGCACGCAGCACTTTCCATGCTGGCTCTGAACAGCCTTTGGCACACAGAGCACAACCTGGCTGGCTCTGCCACCAGCACACCCCAAGCAGAGGAGGAAGAAGCAGAGGCTGTTTTGCTGCCATGCCCAGGAGAGACTGGAAGGGTGCCCTCCCTCTGGTCCCGCTAGCTTGGCTTTCTGACTGGGTCTGAGGCAGGGCTGCCATTCCTCACTTGTGGGGACCAGAACCGCACCAGGATCCCGGCACTGCCTGTCAGCGCTCCGGACACTGGCACGGTCACGCGTCCGACTCTCGGGCACTGTGCTGCTGCTTCATTTGCTCTCTGGAACACCCAAAGCTCTCTGTGAAGCCCTGATGCTCTCTGGTTCTGCCCTCTTCCTGACCCTGTGCAGGGATGGAGCATTGCTGTGCTTTCAGGAAGCTATTCTTGAAACCTTCCAGCATTCCAAGCTCCTTTGCCCTCCATGAGTGCTTGCCATGGAATCCCTCCCAGCTGGGTTCAGAGCACACTCAGGGTGGCTCTTCTAAAATCCAGGGGCTTCAGGGTGCTCAGCAAGACCTTGAATTCCACAGTGTTGTGGAACTGGAGCTTCAGCACAGAGACCCTTCCAGCCTGATCTGCCCTCGTTCCTCTGTGTCTCTGCACAAAACACGGCACAGAAGAGAACGGCAGGATGGGCCTGTGAGTCCCAGGGCTCTGGATTTGTGCTGCTTTAGCTCCACAGAGATGCAGGCAAAGTGAAGATGCCAAACTGTTTACTAATGAATGGCAAAGCAAAGGGATGGAAAGGAAAAAAAGGGATGGGACAGTTCGGAAGGCTGGAGGGAGGGAGCTGTCAAAAGGGATAAAGAGTGGAGGGGAAAAAAAAGGGATGGGCACAGTCTGAAGGCTGGAGGGAGGGAGCTGTCTACAAGCAGGGAGAGGGCTGAAGCCACAAGAGCTGTGACAATTATCAGCTCTGCCTGGAGCTCCAGCTGGTCTCTGGTCTCCAGGTGGTCTCCTCTTGTGGCACGTGGAGGTGTTAAAGGGACACTGCTTTGTCTGAGCCATCAGGTGAACGTAGTTCTGCAGCTCTTTGCCTGAATGCAAGTTGAGTTACTGGGCTTGCATGGGAAGGGCTGTTGTCTTTACTCAGCGCTTGAAGGGCTGGAAGAGAGAGGAACAGAGCCACGGTCAAAGCCCGAAACTGTGGGAATCCGAGGAGATCTTCCTGTCAGGGGCATTCCTCCCAGCTATTGGCATGGCCAAGAGGGGACCAACGGGATCAAGTTGCTGGCCACGAACCCCCCGCCCGCATCCCAGAAATCTCTGTGAGCTCTGCCCACGCCAGCCCTCGTTCACACAAGAAGCAAAACCCCTCCGCAGACAGGACAGGGACTGCAGCTCCCCCTGCCAGCCCCACTGACAGCCCACTGCCCTCACTCACCCTCATTGAGCACCTGCAGCTCATCCTTCTTCTCCCTCATGAGTTCCCTGGCCATCCCTGGGAACACAGACCCTGTCACGGCTCTGCCCAGTGGCACAGCTCCCTGCCAGTGGCGCTGCCAGTCCTGTGGCCACTGGCCCTCGTGGCCCGGCAGGGCTCAGCCCGGGCCCTTGCCGCACGCTGCCGCCCCAGGGCACGGCTGCGGGAGGGTGTCAGCAGCCCCGAGGGCAGCCGGGGCTCTGCGGCGCCGGGCCCGGGTGGCAGAAGCTGCCGGGGCAGCAGGCGGGGCTGGGGCTGAGCTGCGGCAGGGCGGGGAGGGAGCCCGGGCTCACCCGTAAACCGGAACGCCGCCGCTCGCAGGGGCTCCTGAGGGCTCTGCAGGTAGGGCAGGGCCTGGCGCAGGTGCTCGGCCGCTCGGCTCCTGTCCTCTGCCAGCTGCGGAGAGCGGCGGGAGCGAAGGGTCAGGGCGGGCTCCGGCCCTTTGGCAGGCGCTGCCCGCGCCCGGCCCCGGCCTCCCCTGCCCGCAGAGCCCTGAGGCGCGGCCAGCAGCCGCCGGCCGGGCTCTGCAGGGGCACAGGGCCGGCTGCTGCCCGGGGAGCCGCGGTGCCGGCCCGCCCCGCAGCCCCGCTGGGCCGGGGCTCCATCGGCACCCGGCTCGGGCCCGTGCGGCCCCTGCGGGCAGCGCTGGGCAGGGCCACAGCTGCAGCTGCACACAGTGAGCGCCGCGCTCAGGGGGCTTCTCCAGCCTGAGCCTGGCGCTTCCAGGCCGTCCTTACCAGGCACTCGGCCAACTTCCACAGCTGCGCTGTATTCACGAGCTGCATGAGATCCCTCCTCCTGAGGAACTTGGTCACACAAAGCAGCGCTGTTCGAGACACCTGGAGAGCAGCAGAGATGCAGAGATGTCCCCGCAATTCAGGGCACAGGAGCCGTGTCCCTGAGCCAAGGCCTGGAGGAGGCTGCAGCCCACCAGACACCAGGGCAGGAGGCAGCCAAACCCCCCCCGGGACACGGGCAGCCCACGAGTCCTCACCTCTGCCACATCCGGATTCTTATCGTGGCAGTAGATGAAGAGTGGGAGCACGCTCTGCCACACAGGTGTCTTAAGAGCTTTTCTGTCCTTTTTCGTTAGTAAACCTATCATCTCTTCAAACAGAGCAATTGATCCCAGCTTCACCTGTCTATCATGCTGTAGGAAAGGAAGGAAAAAAGTCCTAAGCACTGGTTCCTTCAGGCCCGTGTGGGCACCAATGTTGAAATTCACGGGTCACAAAGTGTCCAGGCCGCAGTCAGTGGCCGTGGCCTGGGGCACAGAGCCTTACGTGGTCAAAGAGTGGCAGGAGCGCCTCAGCCAGCCGCAGGGCGATGGGGCTGCGTACAGGGGCACCATTGTGGAGGAACAAATATCGGAGTACAACGATGGTCATCCTGACCATGAAGCTATTGTTTTCCTGCAGGATGTCCACAAGATTGTCAGTCAGGTTCCACAATTTTTTTGCCTGTTTGGAAGACAACTGTGTGAAAGGCCACTCTGCTGCCACAGGGCCTAGAGGCCAAAGGCCTGTCCCAAACAACGCGGGCAGCTGACCCAGGAGGCAGGAGAGCTGGGATCAGCTGCCCCAGCACCCAAAGCCCAGCCATGCGCAAGCGACTGCATGCCCCAGGCTCATGCTGCTGGCAGGGCTTCAGCAGCTGCTCCCTTCTCACCATGGGGGGATTCATGGGGCCAAGCAACATGAGGCATCTGAGCGCCAGGTGACGCCTCTCCCTGCACTCGCTCTGCAGGTTCTTTGAGATGATCTCCAGGAGACTGGCCCCATATTTGGACACATCCAAGCACTCCATGACCTGAAAGGCACAGGGCAGTGACAGGGACCTGGCCGGCAGGAGCCCAGAACCGCACAGGGCTGGGCCCAGACAGCAGGACAGGGCACGGGCACCATCCCAGGCAGGTGTGGCTATGAGAGGCCAGAGAGCTGGCAGGCAGCTCAGGGAGACAGCGCTGGCCATCAGGCTCACCTCCACAATGAATGCCAGGACAGCAAAATCCCAGCATGGCCTCTCCATGTTGAGCAGGCTGAGCAGGTGCAATGCAATCCCAGAAGACAAGGGTGTAGATGAGGAGCGCATTGCTCTGAAAGGAGGAAAAAGAAAGCAAGGTCTGAGTCAGGGGGACAAACCTCTCCCAGGACTGATTCCCAGAGGTCTGGTCTTTCCCCACCATCCTGCTGCAAGGGGACCTGAGCTATTTTGGAGGCAGCTCCTTTTGGGCACCCTTCTTTCCCAGTCTTTTCCAGTCTGTTTGGCTGTGCCTCGGTGACAAGGCCCTCTGGCCCATGAGCACGGGTACTGTGTAGGGCACTCCGGACACAGAGCACAAAGAGTGGAGAGGGTGGGGTCTCACCTGACCAGCACACCCACGGCATAGTGCTGGGAGTCAGCAGACAGCAGCGTGTCCCAGCCACACTTGCGCTCCATTGCCGTCACCACATCCTCACACTGCATTCGGCAGAGCAGGGACTTCAGGGTCTCCAGTGCAAACCTGTGTGCAGAGCAAAGCTCAGGTCACGCTGGGAGCACTGGCTCCTGCCCTGGGGACATGGCAGGGACAGAAGGACTGGGATGGAAAACCTGTTGGAGCTGGCAGCAAAGCCGTGTTCTTTCTGGCATGTTTTCCACAATTTATCAACCTCCTCTGGTGTATCCAATGTGCTGAAGTACGCTTGGAAGAGCAGGTGGACAAATAGGCGAGTGAAATACAGTGTCATTATGTGTGGGATGCAGGGCTCCTGGAGGATCTTCCACATCACCACAGTTGCCTGCAAAGGACAAACACCCCGAGACAGCGCTCAGTGCCGAGGTATCCGTGTGGCAGGGCCCAAGCGTGGCAGGGAGAGGCCAGGGGAGACGCAGGGGGAGCACCGGGCCTGGTGCCCCTGAAGCTGCCCCTAGGCCAGGATTCAGCCCAGCACCTGAGGCTGGGAGATTCAGTGGGGGAAGGAGGGTGGAGAGCTGCAGGAGGGGCGGCCTTGGGGTGAGCAAAGGCCAGTTCCAGAAACTCACAGCCAGGGAAAAGACTCTTGTTGTGTCCCCATCGGAGGTGCACGTGCTGTGCTCTGGCCAGCTCCCCAGCACATCCAGGAGTCTCAACCTCGCTGGCTTTGCAGTCCTGGGCGAGCACAAGATTGTCTTCCACATAGCCATAGCAGCTCTGTAGGGTCAGAACTCTGTCTCAGGGCAGTCTGAGACACAGCACCGTGGCCTGGGCAGCAGCAGGGACCTGAGCTGGCTGCCAGCTCTGCCTCTGCCCATTGCCCCGCACCAGCAGCACCCAGGCAGTTTAGCCCTGTGGGGACAGGCTCCTGAGGGGCAGGGAGGGAGCATGGGGTGGGTGCTGACAAGACAGGGCTGGGAAAGGGAGCAGCCAGAGGGCCCTGGAACTCTCTGTTGTTCAGACTGAGCTAGAACAGGCTGTGCAGGGTGATGGGCTGGTGAGCCCTGAGCCCTCTGGGCAGGTGGGCCCTATACCTGTCACACGATGGGGCCACACGCAGGAGAGTCATCACCACATCAGTGGGCTGTGCCTCGGTGACATCCAGCAGGGACCTCTCCACCCTGTGCTCATCAGTCTCATTGGCCATGAGCCACTGGTGGATGTATCTCACCATGGCAGGCACCTGAAGAAGGCATGGGAAGACTTGGAAAGCTGCCAGAGGCAGTAATGTCCCCAGCTTCCCCAGAGAAGTGCTTCCCTTCCCACCACACTGTGGTGTCCTCAAAGTCTGACAGGGACCAGCAGGCCCCAGTGAATTGTGAGGCCAACCAATTCTTAGGGGGATCAAACCCTGGCCACAGGCTGCTTACTTGCTTGGGATTGGCCAAACCTGCTTCTACAAGCTTGTCAAGCAGGGCAGCACTTGTGTTGGTGGTGTAGTCCTCACACTTTTCTATGGACCCAGTGCCCATGGTGCTGGTCACTTCCTGCCAAAAGTATTTGATAAATTTGGAAGTGCGGCAGGAGAACAAAGGGCAGGAAAAGAGGGCTGTTCCATGGGGTGCTCCAAGCGCTGTGCTGGGCTGAGCAGTGACAGCAGGCCCAGCCCAGGTGGGGATGGCTGCAGGTACCTGTGCTGTTCTGTGGAAGAGGACACCGGTGGGGTCCTGCTCGTGTGTGCGGTCCATGGCTGCACCTGGCAAAGAGTGAGCACAGCCAGAGCTGAGGGGCTGCAGGAGAGGCCGGAGAACAGGGCCCAGCCCTGCGCTCCCCAGGCAGGGACAGCCCCAGGATTCTCCAGGGGATGGAGCACGGGCACTGCGGGGTGTCTGCCCGGCCCCTCTTCTGTCTTGTCCCTGGGCATGTCCCAAAGGGATGGGATGGGAGGGGTCAAGGTTGCAGCAGCCTTCAGCCCTTTTACCCAGCTGCTCCACTCACCATCCTGCATTGGCTGAAATGGCTCCGGCTCTTCAGGCTGTTGGGCTGGATGAACTCTAGAGCCTCTCCTTTTTATTCTGCTAAACACTTCGAAGATGTTGGGAAATCTGCCTGCCATGCCAGAGTCTGGCCTCGAGGGCACCTGGAAGAGAAATGCCTTGGGAAAGCTGTGAGACAAACAGTCAGTGACACTCAGAGAAGCTCCGGGTCCAACAGGAACGAGTGCGCTGTGCGGGGGCTCCTCACGGCACCGCTCTGTCCCGTCCTGTCCCGTCGTGTGCTCCGAGCACTGTGCCGTGGCCGTGTCACCGTTGGCTCTTATATCACCACACCTCACCAACGGTCCTGTTCCATGCCATGGTGACCATGCTGAACCGTTTCAATAACGGCCCTTGCACACGCTACCACCGGCCCTGGCCTGCCCCCAGCCCACCCAAAGTGGCCCAGGTTGGAAGGAATCCCTCACCCCAAGTGTCTAAGACAGCCCGACAGGATCTTTAGGAACGGCTCAAACCATCAGCAATCGCTGCCCTGCTCTGCGGGCTCAGGGCAGCAGAAGGAGCCCCCAGGGCTCCGACGCAGCCGCAGCGGGAAGGGCACGGGGCCTTGCACAGAAGCTGGCTCGGCCTCCTTGGGACACGTCCCGGCTGGTGGCCATCCTAAACCCACGGCTGTGACACAGGCAAGGATCGTGTGGGCCAGGGCACGGATGCTGCTCTGACCCCTGGGCCCTGCGAGCACTGAAATCAGCGGCTGTGGCAGAGTCCTTGCCCAAGCAGACCTGCCACCCCCCGAGCCCTGGCAGCGCTGGTGCCCCACTCCTGCCCCAGAGACCTGTGCCCCGGGGGCTTCTGTGCCAGAGGGAGCCAAAGCCCACGTGCACTGGGGGCTGTGCTCCTTCCTACAGGGGCTGTTGGCAGGAGCACCTGGAGCAACTGCTGGCAACTCTTGGTATCTGTCAGAAGGCAGAAGCTCTTAGTCCTGAAATAATTTCTTTTATGGGAGGGATTGGCAGGAGCACCAGCACAGAATCAGCAGCTGAGTTTCCCAGTACAACTAGATTGTACAGAGGCACTGTCTCCATTTCCAAAGACAAACATCAGCAAACACATGTTGGAATAGCTAAATTTATTCCATTGTTCCTGGGATACAAATTCTGACTATAGATCCCAAGTAAGGATTGCACACAAGGCCTTAGGAGACACTTCCCAGATGAATTAAAGTCTCTCCCATGCAGGGCTGTAATGGCTGAACTTCTGTTCTGTTGCACAGTTCCAGGTTGAGTGGGAAGAAGTCCACAGTGTTCCTGTACAGTCTGAAATTGGGATGCAGGCTTGGACCAAATTCTTTCCTCAGCAGGATGATGCTGAAATCCACAGCATTCTGATGCCTGAAAACTAGGCAAGAAACCAGTAGTACTCTATAATATAAGGCCTATGGGGCAGTTATTTGCTTATTTGATACCTGGAGTGACGGGCATTGCTCCACAACAAAATCACCTGTCCATTCTTTGCACCGTACTAGCCTGTATATGTTTTTTAGTTAATGTGCAAATTATTTTTTGCTATCTTTCATATTGCAACATATTTTGTAATGACATGACTATGTGAGCCCTTGAACACGTGCATGGTTTCTGCACGAGGTGATTGTCAGCCTCCTGCTGGTCGTTTTGGATGAAGGCTCATGAGTCTTCCTTGGATTTGAACTTTCCAGCCATGCTTCCTGGGCATGCTCTATAGGATTGTCTGCCCAAATAGCCAGTGGTTAGCTTTTGCCCTGACTGATCTATATAAGTGCAACAACTGGTATAAATTAGAATACAAACTCCTCCCATTTGACTGTTCCCATATCTAACACCATGTGGTTTTGAAAGACTGCTTCTTTTACTGAGTTTGTTTCAGTTTGTAGTCTTCTTAAAGCACCCACTGTTGAATTAGCAGTCAATTCTATTTTGATTGTGATGCTTGAAATGGCATGTTACAGCTTTGCAATTCCTAAATTTGGGAGCAACGGCCTAACAATCTGTGAAGCCTGGTGCTGTATCAGACTGGTGGGTTATTGGGTGTTGCCTTAGTGAGTCTGTGCTTCCATAGTCCTTGAAGATTACCTGTCAATTCATTCGTTTGGTTTGTAACCTGTAACTGAGGGAGAAGGTATCCCATGGTACACTGGCCAGTCCAGTTCCCTGGTAATTGTTTTCATGCTATTCCATTCCCACAAGGCCATGGAAAATTGGGAGGGGAACTGCAGGATTCCAAATTCCCATTGCCAAGAATGCTGTAATTCCATGGTTTTGGTGGGAATTTGGGAGAGGAGCTGGAGAAATCTCAATTCCTGACACCTGGAATGCTCTTATTCCTTGGGAATTTTGTAGGATTTTGGGATGACTTAGGTGATATTCTAAATTCCTTACAACTGGAATGCCATGATTTCATGAGAGTATATGATGGGAACTGGGGGATTCAAGATTCCCAACACTCAGAATATCATTATTCCATGGGATTTTGAGACGGGAACTGGAGGATTAGAAATTCCTGACACCTCAAATGTGGTTATTCCATGAGAATTTGGTGGGAATTTGGTAGGGCATATGGGGATTCTAAATTCCTTACACCCCAAATGCCATTATTCCATGGGAGTATGGGACAGGAACTGGAGGATTCCATGGGAATTAGGGAGGGGAATTGGAGGATTCTTAGTTTCCTACCCCCTGATTGCTGTAATTCCAAGGTTTTGGTGGGAATTTAAGAGGGCATATAGAAGATTTGAAAATCCCAGTGCATAGAATGCTGCTATGCTATGGGGATTTGGGAGGCAACCTGGAGGATTCCAAATTCTTAATACCTGGAATGCCTTTATTCCAGGGTTTAGGTGGGAATTTGGGAGAGGAAATGGAGTATTCGAAATTCCCAGAGTTTGAAGTGTGGTTATTCCATGGGAATTGGCAGGGGAACTGGAGGATTTCAACTTCAAATTGATTTGGCATGTGGTTAATTCCATGGTTTCAGTGGAAATTTGGGAGGAGACCTGGAGGATTCTAAATTCCCAATGTTAGGAATGCTATAATTTCAAAGACTTAGTGGGAATTTGGGAAGAAGGCAGGAAATTTGGGAGGGATGCAGAAGGACTGTAAATTCACAATGCCTGTAATGCAGTTATTCAGTGGGAATTTATGAGGGGAACTGGAGGGCTCAAAATACCCAAAACTGGGAATGCTGTAATTCCATGGGGATTTGGGTGGGGAAGTGGATTATTCTAAATTCCTGAGAACTGGAATGCTGATGTACCATGGAATTATGATAGGAATTTGTGGCAGGTGAATGGAGGATCCTAAACTCCTGACATCCGGAATGACATTATTCCATGGGAAATGGGGAGGGCATCTGGAGGACTCCAAATTCCTGACACACAGAATTCTGTTACTCCCTGGGAAATTGGGAGGGGAACTGAAGAATTCTAAATTCCCCATGCCTTGGAGGCTGTTATTCCATGGGAATTTGGTAGAGCATACAAACAATACGAAATTTCGGATGTCTGGAATGCTGGTATTACATGGGAATTTGGGAGGAAAAATGGAGGATTCAAAATTCCCGGTGTCCAGAATACTGTAATTCCATGGGTCTTTGTGGGAATTTGGGAGGGGGGCTGGAGGATTCTCAATTCCTGACACCTGGAATGTTGCTATTCCTTGGGAATTGGATGGAAGTTTAGGAAGCCTTATGAGGGATTCTGAATTCCTGATTCTGGGAATGCCATTATTCCATGGCAGTATGGGAGGGGAACTGGAGGTTTCTCAATTCCTAACAGTTCTCACCTGGTAAATTCAAGATTCCCAACTCTCAGAACATCATTATTCCATGGGAATTTGGGAGGGGAACAAGAGAATTCTCAGTTCCTAGCACCTGGAATGCAGTTATTCCATGGTAATTTGGGAGGGGAACTGGTGGATTCTCAATTCCTGACAACTGCAATGCTGTTATTCCATGGGAATTTGGTGTGAATTTGGGAGGGCGTATGGTGGATCCTAAATTCCTGACACCCAGAATGTCATTATTCCATGAAAAATTGGGATGGGAAATGGAGGATTGTCAATACCGGACACCTGGAATGCTCTTATTCCGTGAGGATTTGGGTGCAGAGCTGAAAGATTCCAAGTATCTGGTGTCCATAATTCTGTTATTCCCTGGGAATTTGGAAGGAGAAGCGGAGAATTATAAATTCCCAATGCCTGGTATGCTGCAATTCCATTGTAATTTCAGATGGCATACAGATGGTTGGAAATGCCTAACATCTGGAAACCCATTATTCCATGGGAAATTTTGAGAGGAGCCAGAGGATTTTAAATTCTGGATACCTGAATGCCTTTATTCCATAGGAATTTGGGTGCAGACCTGGAGGATTCCAAATTCCTAACACCTGGAATTTCTGCTGCAATTTCTTAGTATTGGTGACAGTCTGGGAGGGAAGAAGTAGGAGTCAAAATTCTAACTGTTCGGAATGCCATTATTCCATGGGAATTTCTGAGGAGAATTGGAGGGTTCAAAATTCCCAAAACTGGGAATGCTGTAATTCCATGGGAATTTGGGATTGGAACTGGAGGATTCTCAATTCCTGACACCTAAAATGTAGTTATTATTTGGCATAATGGTGGGAACTGGGGAGGGTGTATGAAAGATTCTAAAGTCCCGACACCTGAAATGCCGTTATTCCATGAGGAAATTGGGTGGGGAACTGAAAGATTTTCAAATCCTGACATCCAGTATTCCATTGGGATGCCATAATTGCGTGAAAATTTGGGAGTGGAACAGGGGGATTCCAAATTCCCAATGCCCAGAATGCTGTAATTCCATGGTCTTGGTGGGAATTTGGGAGGGGGGCTGGAGGATTCTCAGTTCCTGACACTTGGAATGTTGCTATTCCTTGGGAATTGGGTGGAAGTTTGGGAAGCCTTATGAGGAATTCTGAATTCCTGATACCCGGAATGTCATTATTCCATGGGAGTATGGGAGCAGTACTGCAGGATTCTCAGTTCCTGACAGCTGGAATGTAGAAATTTCATAGGAATATGGCTGGAATTAGAGAAGGCTATGGGGGATTCTAAATTCCTGACACCTGGAGTGCCATTATTCCATGGGAAATTGGGAGGACATCTGGAGAATTCTAAATTCCTAATCCTAATTCTGCTAATTCCTAATGCTGCAATTCCATGGGAATTTTGTGGTGGGGGGGGGAAACTGGAGGTGTCCAAACTATCAATGCCAGGACTGCCTCTATTCCATGAGAATTTGGGAGGGCATACAGATGGTTTGAAATTCATGATGCCTCGAATCTCACTTTTCCATGGGAATTTGGGAGGGGAACTGGAGGGCTCAAAATTCCCAATGCCCAGAGTGCTGTAGTTCCATGGTTTTGGTGGGAATCTGGGGGGGCAGGTGGAGGAATCTCAATTCCTTACACCTGGAATGCCGTTATTGCTTGGGAATTTTGTGGGATTTTGGAACAGCGTGTGGGGGATTCTCAATTCCTGATACCCGGAGTGCCATTATTCCATGGGATATTGGGAGCAGAACTGGAGGATTCCAAATTCTCGATGCCCAGAATTCTGTTATTCCCTGGGAATTTGGAAGTAGATCTGGAGAATTCTAAATTCCTATTGCCTGGGATGCCACAATTCCATGGGAAGTTGTGAGGGGAACTGGAGGATTTCAAATTCCCCATGGCCAGACTACCATTATTCTGTTGGAATTTGGGAGGGCACACGGATGACTCAAAATTCCTGACTCCTGGAATCACTGTTTTCCATGGGAATTTGGGAGAGGAACTAAAGGATTCCAAATTCCCAAATCCTGGAATCCTGTAATTTAATTGTTCTGTTGGGAGTTTGGTAGGGGAGGTGGAGGACTGATAATTCCCGGCCCATGGCATGCAGTTATTCCTTGGGAATTTTGTAGGATTTTCTGGCACCTTATAGGGAATTCTAAATTCCTGTCACCTGGAATGCCATTATTTCAGGGGAGTATGGGTGGGGAACTGGAGGATTGAAGATTCTCTACACGCAGAATACCATTATTCCATGGGAATTTTGGGAGGGCATCTGGAGAATTTTAAATTCCTAATGCCTGGGATGGTGCAATTCCATGGGAGTTTGTGGGGGAAAGTGGAGTTTTCCGAATTATTGATACCCGGACTTCCATTATTCCATGGAATTTCGGATGGCACATGGACAATTCGGAATTCATGATGCCTGGACTCCACTTTTCTAAGGGAATTTGGTGGGGGGGGGGTGGGACGGGGACTGGAGGGTTCAAAATTCCGAAGGCCCAGATTGCTGTAATTTCATGCTTTTGGTGGGAATTTTTTGGGGGAGGTATAGGAATCTCAATTCCTTACACTTGGAATGCCATTATTCCTTGGGAAATTTTTTAGGAATTTGGCACGGCTTATGGGAGAGTCTAAATTCCCAACACCGGGAATGCCATTATTCCATGACATATTCCATGCATTATTCCATGGGAGGGCAACTGCAGGTGCCAAAAGTCCCAACACACAGAATACCATTATTCCATGGGAATTTGGGAGGGGAACTGGAAGGTTCCAAATTCCAAATTCCCAGAATGTCATAGTTCCAACTGTAATTTGGGTGGGGAACTGGAGGATTCTAAATACCTGACACCTGACTTCTGTTATTCCCGAGGAATTTGGAAGGGGAACTGGAGGATTCCAAATTCTCCATACCTGGAGTGCCATTATTCTCCGGAAAATTTTGTGGGGAGCTGCAGGATTCCAAATTCATGACACTATGAATGCTGTAATTCCATAGTTTTGCTGGGAATCTGGGAGGGAAGCAGGAGGATTCAAAATTCTCACTGCCAGGATTGCTGTTATTCCATGGGAATTTGAGAGGAGAAGTGGAGCTTTCAAAATTCCCAACCCTGGGAATGCCATAATTCCAGGGGAGTATGGGAGTGGACCTTAAGGAATCTGAATTCCTGACACTTCGAGTTCTGTTATTCTTTGGGGTTTTGGGTGGGAATTTGGAGGGTGTAGGAGGGATCTTACATTCCCGACTCCCGGAATGCCATTATTCCATGCAATATTGAAAGTGCAACTGGAGGATTCTCAGTTCTCGACCCCAGAATGCTCTTTTTCCATGGGGGTTTGGGTGCGGTCCTGGAGGGTTCCAAATTTCTGATGCCCAGAATTGTGTTGTTCCCTGGGAATTTGGGTGGGGAGCTGGAGAATTCTAAATTCCTAATACCCAGGATGCGGGATACCCATGGGAATTTGTAGGGAAAGAGGGGAATTCTGAATACCCCATGCCTGGAAGACTGTCATTCCATGGGATGTCTTCTGAGGATCTGGAGGAGTCTAAATTCCTGACACCGGGAATGCTGTAATTCTGTAATTTCAGTAGGAATCTGAGAGGGAAGCAGGAGGATTCCAAATTCTCGATGCCCAAATTGCCATTCTTCCATGGGAATATGTGAGGGGAACTGGATGGTTCAAAATTCCCATAACTGGGAATAGCATAATTCTGTGGGAATTTGGGAGTGGAACTGAAGGATTCTCAATTCCTGACACCTGGAATGCTGTTTTTCTTTGGGGTTCTGGCGGGAATTTGGGAAGGGAGCTGGGGCATTCTAAGTTCCTGACACCTGGAAAGCTGTGATTCCATGGGAAATTGGCTGCAGTGTTGGAGGATTCAAAATTCTCAGTGTCCAGAATCCTGTAATTCCATGGTTTTTGTGGGAATTTGGGAGGGGGACTGGAGGATTCTCAATTCCTGACACCTGGAATGTTGCTATTCCTTGGGAATTGGGTGGAAGTTTGGGAAGCCTTATCGGGGATTCTAAACTCCTGACTCCCGGAATGCCATTTTTTCCGTGGGAGTAGGAGAGTAGAACAAGATGATGCTCAATCCCTAAAACCAGGGAACTAGTTATTCTATGGGAATACGATCGGAATTTGAGCAGGCTATGGGGCATTCTTATTTCCTGACACCCACGTGCCATTTATGCATGGGAAATTGGGAGGGCATCTGGAGAATTCTCGATTCCTAAGGGCCAGGAGGCTGCAATTCCATGAGAACTGGGAGGGGAACGGGAGATGTCGAAACTTCCAATGTCCAAACTCCTGTTATCTCATGGAAATTTGGGATGGAACATGGACAGTCCGAAGTTCATGATGCCTGGAATCTGCCTTTTCCATGGGAATTTGGAAGTGGAACTAGAGGGTTCAAATTTTCCAAGGCCCAGAATTCTGTAATTCCACTGGAGTCTGGGAGTGGAACTGGAGGTTTCTCAATTCCTGACACCTGGAATGCTGTTATTTTTAAGGATTCTGTTGGGAACTTGGAGGGCCTACAGCGATTCCCGACACCCGGAAATGCCATTATTCAATGGGATATTGGGACTGCAACTAGAGGATTCTCAATTCCTCAGAGCCGGAATGCTGTTCTTCCATGGGGGTTTGGGTGCGGCGCTGGAGGGTTCTAAATACCCAATGCCTAGGATGCTGTAATTCCTGGTGTTTGTGGGAATTTGGGAAGGGAGCTGGAGGGTTCTCAATTCCTGACGGCTGCAATGTTGCTCTTCCTTGGGAATTGAGTGGGATTTTGGGATGCTTTATGGGGGATTCTAAATTCCCGACAAACAGAATGGTGTTATTCCATGGGAGTATGGGAGTTGAATTGGATGATTCTCAATTCCTGATGCCTGGAATATCATTATGCCATGGGAATATGTTTGGAATTTGAGAAGACTGGGGAATTCTAATTTCCCAACACCCAGATTTGGGTGCAGAGCTGGAGGATTCCAAATCCCTGACACCCAGAATTCTGATATTCCCTGGGAATTTAGAAGGGGAACTGGAGGATTTCATATTCTCCATACCTGGAATGCCATTGTTCTCTGGGAATTTGTGTGGGGAGCTGCAGGTTTTCAAATTCCTGAAGCCAGGAATGCTGTAATTCCACTATTTGAGAGGGAATCTGGGAGGGAAGCTAGAAGATTCAGAGTTCTATCTGCCAGGATTTCTGTTAATCCATGGGAATTAAAATTCTGAAAACCAGGAATGCTGTAATTCTACGGGAGTCTGGGAGTAGAACTGGGGGATTCTCAATTCCTGACACCTGGAATGCTTTTATTCTTTGGGATACTAGTGGGAATTTGGAGGGCGTAGGGGTGATTCTCAATTCCTGACACCCAGAATGCCATTATTCCATGGGAATATGACTGGAATTAGAGAACGTGATGGGGGATTCTAAATTCCTAACACCTGGCGTGCTATTATTTCATGGGAAATTGGGAGGGCATCTGAAGAATTCTAAATTCCTAATGCCCAGGATGCTGCAAATCCATGGGAATTAGAGAGTGGGGGAGGGGGTCCGGAGGGGTCCAAAATGTCAATGCCTGGACTGCTGTTATTCCATGAGAATTTCGGAAGGCACATGGAGAATTCAAATTTCATGATGCCTAGAATCCCATTTTTCCATGGGAGGGAAACTGGAGGGTTCAAAATTCCCAACACACAGAATACCATTATTCCATGGGAATTTGGGAGTGGAATTTGGAGGACTGAAAATTCCTGAAATCTTGAATGCTTTTATTTGATGGGAATTCGGGGGGAATTAGGTAAAGCATACGGAGTGCTAAATTCCTGACACCCAGCATGCCATTATTCCATGGGAATTTGGGAGGGCAACTGAAATCCTCTCAATTCCTGATGTCTGGAATGCTGTTACTCCACGGGAATTTGGCTGCGGAGCTGGAAGATTCCAAATTCCTTGATACCCAGAATGCCATTATTCCAGTCGCAGTTTGGGTAAGGAACTGGAGGATTCCAAATCCCTGACTCAGAATTCTGTTACTCTCTGGGAATTTGGATGGGGAACTGGCGAATTCTAAATTTCCAGTGTCGTGGCAGATATAATTCTATGGGAATTTGGGAGGGGAACTAGATGATTCTACTTTCCCCCTGCCTGATACGCTTTTATTCCATGGGCACTTGGGAGGGCATATGGAATATATGAAATTTCTGATGCCTGGAATGCCATTATTTCAAGGGAATTTGGGTTGGGAACTGGAGGATTCTTATTCCTTACACCTAGAATGTTGCTATTCTTTGGGAATTGGGTGAAATTTTAGGTTGCTTTATGGGGGGTTCTCAATTCCCGACAGGAGGGCACAGGCAGAAACCTCCTGCAGCAGGGGTTCCCTGGATGCAGCAAAGGGAGCTCCAAGGGTCCCCGGTGTCCCCACCTGCAGCACGGGGCGGGGAAAGCCGGGATGGCCGGGAATAGGGGTCAAGGGTGTCCTCAGTGCTGAGGGAAGGAGGGGCTGGGTGCTGGGAAAGGCAGGAATAGGGGTGCAGGGGGTCTCTGGGTCAAGGAGAAGGGGACTCTCCTTGGAAGAAGAGGGCTGGGAGAGGTGGGATGGCCGGGAAAGGGGTGCCGGGGTTACTGGTGCTGGATAAGGGAGTGCAGGGGGGGACGCATGGCCGGGAATGGGGGTTCGGGGGGATCAAGGTGCCCGGGAATGGGAGTGTGGGGACCCCTCCGTGCTCCGGAATGGGCGATCAAAGAGTCCCGGGGCCGGGGGTCCTCCTCAGCTCTGGCCGCCCCCCGGGGCCCCCAGGAGCGCCCCAGCCCCAGCGCTGGAGCCATGGCGCTGCTCGGCTGCGGCCCCGCCCCTGAGCAGCCTCCGTCCCGCAGTGCGCGGCCGAGGAGGGTCCCGGGGGATCCCGGAGGGGATCCAGGGGAATTCCCGGGAAGTGCCCCGTGCCCTCCCCCCGCGCTCCCTCTGACGCAGTGGCTTTTGCGTTCCGCAGCGGCGGCAATGCCGGGATCTGCCCGGCAACCGGTGACGCCTCTGAATACTCGGGCTGCCATTGGCTGGCAGGAAAGAGCGGGGCCAATGGCGGGGCCGGAGGCTGGCCCCTGGCTCATAACAGGGTGAAGGAGCCCTGGCCCAGGCTCTGGCCCTGGGACACGGGGACGCTGCCGGGGGGTCCCTGTCCCCCTGTGCCACCCCCAGGGCCCGGCCCCTGTCCCCGTGTCAGGCTCTGGGGTCGATCTCGTGGAACATCCTCTGGGGGAGGCTGCGGCATGGGGGCGGGGGGACCTGGGGGGACAGGGGACCCCCCTGTGCACGAGCAGCGTTGGACTGTGAGGGGGGAACGGGACAGAGTGACCTCCCCAGTGACCTCACACAGCCCTGGGATGTCACACAGCCCTGGGATGTCACACAGAACCCTATGATGTCACACAACACCCTATGATGTCACACAACACCCTATGATGTCACAAAATCATTGTGATGTCACACAACCCTGTGATGTCACACAGCACCCTATGATGTCACACAACCTATGATGTCACACAGCCCCTGTGATGTCACACAGCACCCTATGATGTCACAAAATCATTGTGATGTCACACAACCCTGTGATGTCACACAGCACCCTATGATGTCACACAACCTATGATGTCACACAGCCCCTGTGATGTCACACAGCACCCTATGATGTCACAAAATCATGGTGCTGTCACACAACCCTGTGATGTCACACAGCACCCTATGATGTCACACAACCTATGATGTCACACAGCCCCTGTGATGTCACACAGCACCCTATGATGTCACAAAATCATGGTGCTGTCACACAACCCTGTGATGTCACACAGCACCCTATGATGTCACACAACCCTGTGATGTCACACAGCACCCTATGATGTCACACAGCCCTGTGATGGCACACAATCCTTGTGATGTCACACAGCCCCCAGTGATGTCACACGGCTCTGTGACATCACACAGCCCCTGTGATGTCATACACTCCCTGTGATGTCATACAGCACCCTGTGATGTCACACTGCCCTGTGATGTCATACACTCCCTGTGATGTCATACAGCACCCTGTAATGTCACACAGCCTCTGTGATCTGTGAAGTCACAGTAATTGCTGTGATGTCACACAATCTGCTCTGGGATGTCACACTGCCATACTGTGATGTCACATCCTGCTCCAGGATGCCACAGCCCCTCTCTGATGTCACATAGCCACCCATAGCAGAACACACTCTCTGATGCCACAGCCTTCTCTGGGACATCACACAGCTGCTCTGTAATGTCACAGCCTGCTGTCTGATATCACAGAGCCACCCTCTATGATGGCACAGTCTCCTCTGTGACCTCACTGCCCTCTCTATGGTGTCACACAACTGTCCAGTGCTGTAACAGCCCACTCAGCAATATCACAGCCTGTTCTGTGATGTCACAGCCCAATCTGTGACCTCACACAACCCACCCTGTGCTGTCACACAGCCTCTTTCTGACATCACAGCTGCTCTCTGGCTCCATGACACAGCCACAGAGGTGCTGCTGTGCCACAGCCCCCTCTGGGACATGACACAGCCCCTGCCAGTGCTGAGCACTGTGAGCTCTGCCTGTGCCCTGCTCGTGTCCCTGCCATGCCCTGGCAGTGCCCCAGCCCTGCTGGGCTGTCACAGGAGCTGCTCCTGGGCAGAGCTGTCTCTCTGCAGCGCTGCCCTTGCCAGGAGCTGCCTCTGTGCTGGAGCCTGGCCCAGCTCAGCAGCACAGGCACAGCAATAGGACTTGAATCACCCTCTCAGGGCTTTGGTGCTGTTTGCATCAGACTCAGTCCCTGAGAGAGTGTGCTCAAAAAACTTCTCAAGAGGTCCAAGTGAGATTGAAGCACTGAAGTTTCTCATATTTAACTAGATCCCAGTGAGGAACAGGACTGAGAAGGTGTCCCCAGGTTCCAGTTAGAGCAGAACACTGGAGGCACTGGTGGCAGGTGGGGACAAAGCAGGGAAAGGTGTCTCTGGTGCTGAGCACAGCTGGATGTGTTTCAGGAAGGCAAAAGGCCAAGGCCCGAGCCCCAGCCCCTGGCAAGGCAGATCCTGTCCCTCCCTCATTGCTCAGGGCTCTTCCCGGGGCAGGTGCCAATATTTCTTTTTTAGGCTGTTTTATACAATGAAGAAAAGCTCCACCATGTGTAGACCCTCCCCTCAATCCCTCTCAGGCTACTCCTGTTATGTCGTCAGTCTCCACTGAGCCCAGGACCCTCAGCCTCTGCCTGAGGCTGATGTGATGAGGCCTCCAAACCCAGTCTTGGGAGATTTTTGGGTCCTCTCCAAGGTCTTTGTAAATGGAAACATAGTGGTCAAAGTCCATGAAAAATGGAGTGTTATTCTCTCCCAAAACTTGCAGTGACAGAACAAGGGTCTATATCCTGAAACTGAATCAGAGCAAATGTGCATTTGTTAGAAGAAGGAAATATTTTACAATGAGAGTGGCACAAAACTGCAAGTGCTTTTCCAGAGAAGTGGATGCCCCATGCCAGGAATGCTCCAAGAGCAGGAGCTTTGTGAAAGCTGACATGATGAAACCCCTGCCCTCCCCAAGGATAGAATTCCTCTTGTGTGGGTTCTCTGATGTGCTGGGTGGCCTCACAGCACTTGTGGCCAGAATGTCTGCTGAGGGCCAGCCAGGCTGCTGCAGTGGCAGTGACCTCACAGCCATCACCATTGCAGCCATGTCCCTGGGTCTGGCTCTTCCCTTTCCTCTGTCCCTGTCCTGTCTCTGCAGGGATGAACAGTTTTGACATTAATATCTTGACCCCAGGGTGCTGGGGCCAATTGCTTCCCAGTCAGGTTCCTGGAGCACAAGTGGCTTTGCAGAGCCCAGCCAGAAATGCCCCTGAGGCAGCAGCTCTGCACTGGTGGCCACCAGGCCAGCTTGCCAAGGGAGGCTTCTGGCCATGCCCTGGAAGCAGCTGCTGCTGCCAAGGTGCCTTTGATGTCTCAGGCTCTCCCTGGCACAGCTCCCACCATGGCACTCTGTATTTGTGTTCTTCCCTGTGCTGGGGCTGCCTGGCACTTTTCCTGCAGCGGGACCTGGCCTGGGCATGTGTCACGATCCGCCCAACCCGAGCGGGAGTCGTGACTGGTTCTTTTATGGATCTCAGAGCACAAAAGACACAGCAGGGGACAAAACCAGTTTACTTTTACAGAAATGCACTTTATTTAGTGCCAACCAAAATGCGATAGTGGGACAGAGAGAGAGAGAGAGAGAGAGAGAGAGAAAGGGAGGTCGGGATTATAGCTACCAAGACGGGCAGACGAATCCTCGTGGAGCAGCCAATAGATGTCTGTTGCTGTCTGGGGAGATCTCGGGGGTCTCCTCTGAGAAAGTCACTTTTATAGTCCTTTCCCAAAGCGAGTGGCTTCTGGCCAAAAGGTGGGAAGATTTATGGACTATTGTATGTGGAGCTCATTACCCTGAGGAACAGGTGGAAACAGGACGCTTCAAGGCACACCAAACCATCTTTGTTGTTATGAACACACGCAGGGCAGCCCATACTGACCAGTCCATTGTTCTTCCATCTGTGGGAGCTTTGTTGAGTCAGCGCCCCGTGACTAGTTGTCATGAGAAACCAGTCCTGGTAGGCATCACCTGCGGAACAGTCACTTGGCGTTCCTCCCATCCCTGGCCAGCGCAGGCCTCAGGCGAGGGTCGTTGGGCAGAAACAGACGAGAGGCTCAGACGGACTCTCACAGTCAGATAAGTATATAAGTGGAAGATCTTTGTACCAAGTTACTGCTAGGTGAAGCTCCAAAGCTGGGATAAGGTTTAAAGGCATTGAGAGAAAAAGAATCTTCAGTATGGAGGCAAGTGAAAGCAAAGAGGTTCCTAAAGGTAGTGCTTTGGGATATGTTTTGGCATATTGGAAAGAGCTGGTGGACCATAAGGATACAGAAACTAAAAGAGAGCTTATTAAGTTATACACACAGTGGTGGCCACTTTATAAACTTGAGGAGGGGGTGAAGTGGCCCCCATCAGGGATGTTGGACTATAACACTTTGGTACAGCTGATGCTTTTCCTTAGGCATGAGCAGAAGTGACATGAAGTTACTTATGCTGACATGTTTTTCATCATTAGAAATCACCATGAGTGGCAAAGTGCTTGTGAAGTTAGACCACCCTTACCCTTTAGTGTTGGCTCTTGAAAAAGATAATAAAGCTAATAAGAAAAAACCCAGGAGGTGTTGCAGCACATGCTCAATAAATCAAAGGTGTACACATCCTGACAAGGTGCATTATATGGAGATTCAGGAAGAGGAGACAGAGGAAGTGTTCAAACCACCCCCTAAAAGACAAAGAAGAGAGAGGGTGGTAGGGGAAGTAGATTTGGAATTGCCATCAACTTCAGGTTTTACCTCTGCTTCATCCCCTGCTTCATCCTCACTTGAGAGAACAGTAATTAATATGGGAGTCCCCTCCCAATTCCTGAGTCACAAGAGCCAACCCAACAGTATCCACCCTATTTTATGTTATGCTATTTTATGTTTATGTTATTAAACAGAATTCCTCTCAAACTGCTTCTGAATATCTAGACCAGTTGCGAGGAGCAATGTGTCAACACACCACTCTGGATCCTGAATTTGATAAGAGAATACAACAATTGGAAAACTTGTTTTTAGGGCAATCTACAGGTGACATCAAGTGAAAGCTCCAGAAGATGCGGGGCCCAGCAAGTCAGAACTTGGAGACTTTGCTAGATGAGGCCTGGAGAGTTTTCAGCTATTGAGAAGAGGGGTGTAAACCAGAGAAAAAAAAAAAAAAAAACCAAACAAAAAACCTACTAGCAATAATAAAGGAAAATGTAAAAGCGCTACTGGTTGACCTGAAAAAGCATATTTTTGTAAACCATAAAAGTATAAAGTGGGAAAAGACTGGGGAATTCACCGATTTTTGCATATGCCTAAAGCTTCATCTGCACTTTTAGGCAGGGATCTGCTAGAGCAGCTGGACACAAAAATAATATTTAAAAATGGGGAAATTAGTTTTGAGGTAAAAGATCAACAATATATGGAATTGTTAAGTTGAAAATGAAGAAGAAATTATTAAAATAAAATAAAATAAAATAAAATAAAATAAAATAAAATAAAATAAAATAAAATAAAATAAAATAAAATAAAATTAAATAAAATTAAATAAAATTAAATAAAATTAAATAAAATAAAATAAGAGATCAGGTATTCTCTGAAGCCTGGGCCTCTAATATAGCAGGGAAAGCAAAGAATGCTCTACCAGTACAAATCTGGCTTAAAGAAGGAGAACAATCAGTAAGGGTCAAACAATATCCCTTAAAAAGGGAAGACAGAGAAGGAATTGGCCCAATCGTTGAAAACTTTTTGCAAATAGGACTATAAAAAGAGTGCCAGTGCCCCTAAAAAAAGCCTGATTAATCATACAGGTTAGTACAAGATTTAAGAGCTGTTAATAAGATAACTGAAGATTTATGCCCAGTGTTGCTAACCCCTACACCTTGTTAACTTTTCTAACACCTGAACTAACCTGGTTTACGGTTTTAGATTTGAAGGATGTTTTCTTTTGCCTCCCTCTCCATAAAGCCAGCTAGAAATTTTTTGCATTTGAATGGGGAGAATCCCAAAACTGGACATAAAACTCAGCTCACATGGTGTGTACTGCCCCAGGGGTTCAAGAACTCCTCTACTATATTTGGAGAACAGCTGGCAAAAGATTTGGAGTTTTGGGAACCTCCACCAGGAGAAGGACAGCTGCTTCAGTACGTGGATGAACTCTTAATAGCCACCCGGACCCAGGAGGCATGTGTGGATTGGATGGTGAGCCTCCTAAACTTCTTGGGCCTGCAGGGGTATCGGGTATCCCAAAAGAAAGCCCAGATGGTGAAACAAACAGTGATTTACCTGGACTATGAAGTCAGTGCTTGGACAAAGAACCTTAAGGCAAGACCATAAGGAAGCAACATGCCAAACCCGAAACCCCAGACAGTGAAAAAACTGAGAACCTTTCTGGGCATGACGGGGTGGTGCAGACTTTGGATTTATAATTACAGATTGTTCATTAAACCCCTATATGCCTTAATTACAGAAGGGAGCAGGGATCTTCAGTGGACAACAGAAGCAACACGAGCCTTCAACCACCTGAAGAAGGCGCTTATGTCAGCTCCAGCCCTGGGACTTCCAGATGTGAGTAAACCATTCTTTCTGTTTTCTCATGAAAAACAAGGGTTTGCTCTGGGAGTACTAGCACAGAACCTGGGGCTGTACCAGAGGACAGTCGCCTCCCTCTCCAAACAGCTGGACACGGCAGCCAAGGGGTGGCCAGGGTGCCTCAGAGCTGCTGCAGCAGTAGCAGTGAACATCCAAGAGGCACACAAATTCACCCTGGGCCAGAAGATGACTGTGCTAGTATCCCACACAGTGTCTGCAGTCCTGGAGGCAAAAGGGGGACATTGGCTTTCCCCACAAAGATTTCTGAAGTACCAGGCCATACTGGCAGAACAAGATGATGTTGAAATTGTGGTAGCTAACATTGTGAACCCAGCTTCTTTCCTCAGCAGGAGCATGGGAGAACCAGTGATCCACGACTGCCTGGAGACCATTGAAGCCACCTACTGCAGTCACCTGGATCTGAAGGACACCCCTCTGGAGGAGGCTGAGAGCTGGTTCACTGATGGGAGCAGCTGTATCATCAGTGGAAAAAGACATGCTGGCTATGCAGTTGCCACAAGCAGAGAAGTCATAGAGTCTGGACCATTGCCAACAAATACCTCTGCAGAAAAAGCTGAAATAATCATCTTAACCTGGGCCTTAGAGCTGGCAAAAGAAAAAGAAATCAACATTTATACAGACTCAAGGTATGCATTTGGGGTGGTACAAGCACACAGAGCTATTTGGAAAGAAAGAGGACTGCTGAACTCAAAAGGAAAAAATATTAAACAAGCACAAGAAATACTAAAACTATTAAATGAAGTTCAGTTACCTGAAAAGGAAGCTCTTATGCACATCAAGGCACACCAAAAAGAGAGCACAGAACTGAAAGAAAGAAATATGCTGGCAAACAGAGACGAAAAGACACAGTCAAAGGTGAGGTACCCAATGAAATAGTCAAAGCAGCATTAACTCCAGATGGAAAGATCTCTATTGAAGGTAAGCCAGTATACAACAAAAAGCATAAAAAACTTATTAAGGAAGGAAAAGCAACTTATAACCAGGAAGGGTGGGCTGTAACCAAAGAAGGAAAAGTTGTAGTACGTTCTTACTTGTTGTGGTCACTAGTGCTAAAATAACATGAGAAAAATGCATTGAGTAATGCACGCCCTGTACAAATATTTAAAGGATAGAATTCTGATTAGAAAATCACAAGGCACAGTGCACAAGTAACTCATCAGTGTAGTCTTTTCCTCTAAACTAATCCTAAAAACTTTCCAAAGCTTAAGTTGTTCAAATTGAAAATGGCTGTGGACCTGGGCAGCAATGGCAATTTCATTTTATGGAATTGTCCAGAAAAGTGGGGTAACATTACCTATTAGTGTTCACAGATACCTTTTCATGATGGCCAGAAGCCTTCCCTCACTGGACAGCTAAGGCATGAGAGGTGACCAAGGCATTGTTAAAAGAAATAATAACATGTTTTGGAGTACCAGCTGCTCTATCTTCTGATAAAGGGCCACATTTTATCTCCAAAATTGTACAGCAAATTAGTCACCACCTGGGGATAGATTGGGAATTGCATACCCCATATCACCCTCAACCCAGTGGCCAAGTGAAAAAAAGAAACCATTTAATCAAACAACAAATTGCTAGGCTTGGGCAAGAGGCAAATTTGCCTTGGCCCCAGGCTCTTCCACTGGCATTAGTACAGATTAGAACAAAAGTAAGAACAAAAGGGAAATTAAGCCCTTTTGAAATATTGTATGGGAGACCATATGCAGTCCAAGAAGGAATCACACCTATTCAAGTAGAGGAAGAAACTCTACACAAATACATGGTGGCCCTGGATAAACAACTCAGAAAAATTGGAAAATATGTAGCTGGGGCCCAAATCAGAGAATTAGATGAGCCAGTACATGATGTACAACCTGGGGATTATGTATATATTAAGTCTTTTGCAGAGAAGACATTGGAGCCACAGTGGGAAGGACCATTCCAGGTACTCCTCACCACCTTACCATGGAGTCAAGATCAAGGAGGCAGAAGGAGTGGATCCATCACTCCTGAGTAAAGAAGGCTCCTTGAAGAAATTTGGGTAAATTCACAAGGCAAGCAGAGAATCTGAATCTGAAATTCACCAAGAACAGTGAGTAATGGACTTAGTATAGCTATCATGGACATAATGCAGATGGTTGTGACCCTGGTGTCATTGCCACGACGACTGTAATAGGAGTCAAAGCACACCCCATCATACAATGTAACCAAATTATCAATGCCAAGGGAAAGCGTACGATCCCTACTCTTGTAGGGCTTTGAGCAGAATGTTAAGGGTCCACAATGCAAGTATGTGGGAAGGAAGGAATTTTTTGAGTGTGAATATGCATTGTACAAAATGGGTTCCATGAGGCTCACCATCCACCCATGGAACTCATCAAGTTGGTCCTGGATGCTGTGACAAATGTTTGACCACGTGTCCTGAATTTAGACTTAAAATTAGGATGTGCAGCAAAAGGGGTTTGATCTTGATTTTAATGTTACTCAATTATTGCACAGAGCTTCACAAAATGAAAGCCAAATCAACCCCACCATGTCAGAGAGGGCTGTAGCAATCCAAACTCGGGTTTTTTCAAAGAAAAAGGAACAACCCATAATTCCCACAATTACTGAAATTGGACCA
>NW_027635919.1:0-55086 GCF_903797595.1 Erithacus rubecula
TTTGCGCTCCTGCAAGATCCAAACATCCCCTGAACCGCAAAATAAAACCCTCCCGGAGCACCCCCCACCACCCCCCCCCATGACTGATTTGGGACGAGCTCCCCCTCCCCGTTCACCTTTGGGTTCTTGGGGGGGCGATTCTGCCGCTCCCGGGGGACGCGGCGGTCTGTGCAGGCGTGCGGGAGAAGCGCGTGGTTCCAAAATCGCTCCTCCCCTTCCTGCCGCTCATCCTGTGTCCCTCCTCTTCCTCCCGCTGCTTCTATCCCGTCTCTTCCCGCTCCCCCTCCCCTCCCAGTGGGCTCCCAGCGCAGCCAGAGCCGCTGGAACTGGGGTGCCCACAGCCTTAAGCAACCCCCAGGTCCCTCCCAGGACCCCTCAAATCCCTGGAACCGAGAGTCCCCCGCATCCCCTGGAAGATCCCCCTGTGTCCCCAAGCAGGTCGTTATTTAACATCTCTAATTTTTCCCTGGTTTTGGGTATTTGGGAAGGACAGAGAGAAATGCAAAGAAAATCCAGGCCACGGGGAGGATATGCAGCCCCCAGCCAGGTGTCTTCCCAACACGGATCAGCAGCACCAGGGCTCAGGGGGGCTCTGCCCACCGGGGGTCCCTGGGGATCATCCAGCGCGGATCCTGCCATGGGGATGGAGCTGCAGCAGGGCACTGTCTTGGTTTGAAAGACAGGTGTCTGCTAAGGAGCTCTGGAGCTTCTCTTGAAACGGAAAATGTAAACTCCCTCCCTCTAAATTAATATGACTTGGAAATTAAGGAGCTCTCTGGCAAAGATATGGGATTTAGAATAGCAGTTTTTCACTGGGAAAATGAAAATAAAAGTATAGTAATATAAAGACCAAAACATAGGCAAGGTCAGAATGCAACCTGTAACCCTGTTGCTCAGGGTGTTGGTTACAGTCTGAATAATGGTACCTATAGTTTACTTTGAGAGACAGATGTGGTTTTGTTGAAGCAATCATTTTGGAGAAGGGTGTAGTTTCTTTTTTAACATCTAGTGGTGATGAATATAGACCTGGTCTTCTTCTGGGAATTTAGTGGGAAAGGCTGCTCTGATGTTTCAAATTTCAGATTTTATTTAGGTAGGAAATACTTGGCTTTTCTCCTTGGGTGGGGCATCTCCCATAAGGTATAACTCCTTGTGGGGAGGAGTTGTGAGGGATGGGTCATGGCAGAGATAAGGAGCCCTGCTCCACCTGGTTTCAGCAGATGGTGATAGAATGTATACTTCTGCTTGCATCTTGCATTGCAACTTAAGACCTTATCTACTCCTTATTCTATTACCATCTGCATCCTACCTTAATTAATACCTTCTTTCAACTCTGCTATGTATTTCTATACACACTGAAACTTTACACACAGTTCTCACTTAAGATTATGCTTTTCTGTGGTACTCAATGGGTTTCTTTATCTTTCTGCATTACCTATTAAGTGTAATTAGGTTTTTGAGCAAAACCAATTGTACGGATTGGTTCGCCTTTGCTTGAGGTGGGTCTAATCTAAACAGTCTTAAAATCCCTTTTATGTGTACTACAGGGACTTTATCCCCATCCACTGTGTGCAAGGCTTCAGACTGGGCAGGACTTGCTTGAGTGATGGACTCTCAAGTGTTGATTATTTAGGTAGCTTTTGTTAAGTTCATTTCTCAATTTTTGGATGTTTTCCTGCCAAGTGTCTTCAGGGTAATTTTAAGCAGCCTATTGTACAGTTCAACTTTCCTGGCAGCTGGTGTGTGATAAGGGATATGATCTATTTATTCCATATCCTGGTTTTTGGCTGAGGTGTTTCTAAGGCTGTTCTTGAAATGGGTCCTGTTGTCTGAGGATTCTCTCAGGGGTGCTGTGTCTTTATAGGACTTGCTTTTTTGGGCTTCAGACGGTGTTTTGAGTAGTAGTGTGAGGTACAGGGTGGGTTTCTAATGATCTAGTGGTGGCTAATACAATTGTGATGATGTAGCACTTGCCTTGGGGGGTTTGAGGCAGTGTGATGTAGTTCATTTGCTGGGCTTCTTTATACTTATATTTGGAATACTGCCCCCCATATTAGAGAGGCTTTATGGTCTTGGCTTGCTTGATTTTAGCACATGTCTTACAGTTATGGATAATTTGAGAACTGGTATTTATAATTAAATCTGCTTTTCAGTTTTGTGCCTACTTATAGGTGATTGATGACTTGAGGCAGTATGGGCCTATCGACCTAGGAAGACCTCTCCCTTATGTTGCTAATTTAAATTTATTGGTGACATCTCTTTTTTGCAGCTTGATCAACTTGCTCCTTGTTTTAGTGTTCTTTATTAGCCTGACTTTTGGGGACATGGCCCTCTACATGATGGACTTTTACAGAGAGTTTGTCTGAGTGGCAATGTTTTTCCACTCATCACCAGCCTCAATTGGTTTTCCTTTCTGTTGCTAGTTGGCCTTTTTTAACCTTTCCAGCTAAACCCACAGAGCATTGGTTACTATTTATGATTCAGTATGAAGGTAGAGCTTTGGCCAGTTCTCTTCTTCACCAGTGTCCAGGGCCAGCTGAATGGCTTTGAGTTCAGCAAGTGCACTTGATTCACCTTCTCCTTCAGTAGCTTGTGTGACTCGTCGTGTGGGGCTCCCTGTGGCCACTTTCCACTTCTGGTTCATCTCAACCATGAGACAGAAACTGTCAGTGACAAGAGCACAGTGTGTTTCTTGTGCTGGTAGTTGGTTGTATGGTGGAGCTTTTTAGCCTGGGTGACTTGTTTCTGCTCCTTTTTGTTAGTGAGAGTAAAGTTTTTATCTTGTGGCCGGTTTGAACTGTTTTTAAAATTTCAGGGTGATTTGTGTTTCTAATCCGGCCGTGCTGTGTGATGAGAGCAATCCATGGGCTCCATGTGGTGTGGGTGGCGTGGTGGGTAGAGGAGCCTTTTCTTTAAACATCCACCCCAGCACCGGGAGTCAGGGTGCCAGGAGGAGTTGTGCTTTTGTGATAATTTCTTTTGAGGTGGCTTGAACTTTCTTAAAGGCGGCTAAGATTTTTTTTTCTTTGTTTCTGTGGGGGTTTTTTTGTTGGTTTTTTTTTTTTTTTTTTTGTGAGTGTAGTTTGCTTCAGACATTCTGTAACTTTGAATTCTAGTGCTCGGCCTCGAGTCTACCCAGGCACCTTCTGCTAAAGGCTCCAGGACAAGCCATTGTTCTTGGCTACATAGTAAAGCACATTCCTCACCTCTGGTCCCGTCCTGACTGGGCCAAGGGCACTGCATGAGTGATTTTCTGCTTGGTGTGGGTGAAGGTTTATTGCTGTTCAGGGCCACAGCTGGAATTGTTCTTCTTAGGGTGACCAGGTAGAGAGGGCTCACAATGTGGCTGCACTCAGGAATGCATTCTCTAAAAACCTATGGCCCCTAGGAAAGCTTGTGTTTCCTGCTTGCTGCTTGGTGGAGACACTGTGATGATCTCATTGATCATTTCAGTGGGGATCTGGCTCTGTCCGTCTTGCCACTCTACTCCCAGGAACTGGATCTCTCAGGCAGGTCCCTTGACTTTGCTCTTCTCGATGGCAAAACCTCCTTCCAGCAGAATCTGGATGATCCTCTCTCCTTTCTCAAATACTTTTATTGCCTTGTTCCTCCACACAATGATGTTATTGATGTATTGCAGATGTTTTGGAGCTTTACCCTTTTCCAGTGCAGCCTGGATCAGCCCGTGGCAGATGGTGGGGCTGTGTTTCCACCCCTGGGGCAGTCGGTTCCAGGTGTGCTGCACGTCCCCCCAGGTGAAAGCAAACTGAGGCCTGCACTCTGCTGCCAAAGGAATGGAGAAAAATGCATTGGCAATGTCAATGGTGCCACTTTGCTGCCTTGTGCTCCAGCTCCTCCTGGAGATCCAGCGTGTCCGGCACGGCAGTGCTCAGCACTGGAGAGTCAACGACTGGGAGAGAGAGGGGGTCTACTGACTGCTGATCAGAATCCAAATTTACTCTCAGCTACATGTGCTTATATACTATTTTTAGGAAAGCTGGTAATTTCTTACCACATTGGTTGGGTTAAACATCACACAATCAAGCTTACACATTTGCAACATTTCTATTTGATTCATTCTTCTTTCCTGTCATCAGACTTGATCCAATCTTTATGGAGTCTTCAAAGCTCTGTTTGTTCTTGCCAAGGCATCTTGGTTATCAAGCTGCTTATGCTAATTAAATCCACAGTACTGTGTCATAGCTCCCACAGTGGAGTCCCTTCATTCAAGGCACAATAGCCTACAGTCAATTTCTATTGTCTGTCAGACTTCCCACAGACAAACTGGGACTGTTGAAGTGTGAGTGGATTTGACTGAGCAGCCTTTGACTTTCTGGGCAAATTTTTATGGGTGGGGATAATGGCATCCTGATTCATCTGATACTGCTGGCTGTGTGCTGTTGAGGTTTGTCACGATCCGCCCAACCCGAGCGGGACTCGTGACTGGTTCTTTTATGGATCTCAGAGTGGAAAAGACACAGCAGGGGATAAAACCAGTTTGCTTTTACAGAAATGCACTTTATTTAGTGCCAGCCAAAATGCGATAGTGGGACACAGAGAGAGAGAGAGAGAGAGAGAGAGAGAGAGAAAGGGGGGTCGGGATTATAGCTACCAACATGGGCAGACAAATACTCGTGGAGCAGCCAATAGATGTCTGTTGCCGTCTGGGGAGATCTTGGGGGTCTCCTCTGAGAAAGTCACTTTTATAGTCCTTTCCCAAAGCGAGTGGCTTTTGGCCAAAAGGTGGGAAGATTTATGGACTGTTGTATGTGGAGATGGTTACCCTAAAGAACAGGTGGAAACAGGACATTTCAAGGCACACCAAACCATCTCTGTTGTTATGAACACACGCAGGGCAGCTCATACCAGACCAGTCCATTGTTCTTCCATCTGTGGGATCTTTGTTGAGTCAGTGCCCCGTGACTAGTTGTCATGAGAAACCAGTCCTGGTAGGCATCACCTGCGGAACAGTCACTTGGCGTTCCTCCCATCCCTGGCCAGCGCAGGCCTCAGGCGAGGGTCGTTGGGCAGAAACAGACGAGAGGCTCGGATGGACTCTCACAACAGGGAATATGGAAATAGCAACTGGAGAGAGAATATGGGATGGCGATACAGAAGATGGGAGAGGGAACAGAAAGGGCCGAAGGAGACATTTTGTGTCAGAGGGGCTCCCAGTGCCCGTCCCTCGAGAGGCCTGGGTTGAGCAGCAGCAAGCGGAGCCGTGCAGCCCAGGGCTGCTCCGTGCCTCGTCTGCCTCCCTGCAGGGCCAAGCCCCCGTGGGACACGCGGCTTCTCCTGCCGAGACCCTCCAGGTCATGTGTGAATTGCTCAGCCTCGATCTCCTCAGTTTCCCAGCATCTCTTGGTGACCTGGGCAGCGCCGGCGGCCACCACGAATGTCCCGGATCGCAGCTGGAAGGAGAGGAATTCCCGGCCGTCCTTGGCGAGCCCATGGGATCCGCGGACGCTGCCGTGGGACAGGAGGGCACAGGCGGAAACCTCCTGCAGCAGAGGTTCCCTGTATGCAGCAAAGGGAGCTCCAAGGGTCCCCGGTGTCCCCACCTGCAGCACAGGGCGGGGAAAGCCGGGATGGCCGGGAATAGGGGTCAAGGGTGTCCCCGGTGTTGAGGGAAGGATGGGCTGGGTGCTGGGAAAGGCAGGAATAAAGGTGCAGGGGGTCTCTGGCTCAAGGAGAAGGGGACTCTGCGGGGCAGGAGAGGCGGGATGGCCGGGAAAGGGGTGCCGGAGTTACTGGTGCCGGATAAGGGGATGCAGGGTGGAATGCATGGCCGGGAATGGGGGCTCGGGGCGATCAAGGCGCCCGGGAATGTGGGTGTAGGGGCCTCTCCGTGCTCCGGTATGGGCGATCAAAGAGTCCCAGGGCCGGGGTCCCCCTCAGCTCTGGCCGCCCCCCGGGGCCCCTAGGAGCGCCCCAGCCCCAGCGCTGGAGCCATGGCGCTGCTCGGCTGCGGCCCCGCCCCTGAGCAGCCTCCGGCCCCGCCATTGGCCCCGCTCTTTCCTGCCAGCCAATGGCAGCGCGAGTGTTCAGAGGCGTCACCGGTCGCCGGGCAGATCCCGGCATTGCCGCCGGCTGCGGAAAGGAAGAGCCACAGCGTCAGAGGAGCGCGTGGGGAAGGCACGGGGCAATTCCCGGGAATTCGCCTGGATCCCCTCCCGGGATCCCCCGGGACCCTCCTCGGCCGCGCACTGCGGGACCCCCGGGCCGGGCTGTGCTCAGCTCCCGGGGCCTGCGCTCCATCTCTGCCTGCAACCCGCCGCCTCCGGCCCAGAGCGGGGCAAGCACCGCCAGCCGCGGATCCATTTTTTCCTGCGCTGCGGCTCCGAGCCCCGGCGGAGCAGGACTGGGCGCTGCCACTGCGAGCCCTGATTGCCAATCTCCTTCTCTCTCTTTCTCCTGTTCTCTCCCTTTGCTGTGGGTGATCATCAATCCCAGAGCGGCCGGAGAGCCCCGTGCCCAGGTCGGGTTTCCCAAGAAAGGGAGGCCTGGGGGTGAGGTGCCCTGGGCCCGCCGGGAATGGGGGTCTGGGAGACGTCGTAGTTAAAAACAACCCGAACCGAAATCTTTAACTAAGGAGCTCTTCATTACTAAAAGCAGCAGGTAACCAAAGTGAATATTCTACAGCAATACTGTTGTCTAGCCACGCAAGAAGCGAGTTACCACACACACAAGAGAGGATTTTTCAGGCTGGTGTAAGTGCCCATGGACTTACCATGTCTCGTGTTGTTTAGGGCTGTTTGTATGTTAAGTCACTTCTCAGGAGATGGTGAGCTCACAACTGGAGGACGAAGGCAATTTTTAGCAGCTGGTCCCGTAGCAGACTGTATCGTGTCCGGAGGGTTCCCGAATCTTGTATTGGCTCGCTGTTCCAGGGGCTTTTTCTCTTCAAGGGAGCTCCCCTGAAGAGTGGTGTTTCGGGAGCTTTGCGATTTTACATGTTGGGCGCGTTCTTTCAATTGATGGACAGGAGGGGAGCAGCAGCAGCCAGGCCAGAAATGAGACAGGGGAGAGGGCGGAAGTGGGAAGTAACAGGGAACCAACTGGAACAGGGAATACAACAAACTGGATTTAAGGAAGGGAATACAACGACTGGATTAAAGAATGAACTGGGGTCATACAGAACAGTGTATCAAACGATAAGGTAAGTGACAATTCCAACTCTCTAACAATCCTTATTTACAACCTTCAGGGGAGATCATTTATCACAGTGCTGCAGCTTAACATTAAATCTGGTTTTTGCTGATCCCGTGCTGGGGATTTTTTAAATGCTCTCAGCCCCTGGCTCATAACAGGGTGAAGGAGCCCTGGCCCAGGCTCTGGCCCTGCGACACGGGGACGCTGCCGGGGGGTCCCTGTCCCCCTGTGCCACCCCCAGGGCCCGGCCCCTGTCCCCGTGTCAGGCTCTGGGGTCGATCTCGTGGAACATCCTCTGGGGGAGGCTGCGGCACCGGGGGCGGGGGGACCTGGGGGGACAGGGGACCCCCCTGTGCACGAGCAGCGTTGGACTGTGAGGGGGGAATGGGGCAGAGTGACCTCCCCAGTGACCTCACACAGCCCTGGGATGTCTCACAGCTCTGTGATGTCATATAGCCCCACTGATGTCACACAGCACCCTATGATGTCACACAACACCCTATGATGTCACACAGCTCTGTGATGTCACACAGCACCCTGTGATGTCACACAGCTCTGTGATGTCACACAGCCCCTATGATGCCACACAGCAGCCTATGATGTCACACAGCATCCTATGATATCACACAGTCATTGTGATGTCACACAGTCCTGTCATTTCACACAGCACTGTATGATGTCACACGGCACCCTATGATGTCACACAGCCCTGTGATGTCGCACAACTCATGTGATGTCACAGTCATTGTGCTGTCACACAGCCCTGGGATGCCACACAGCCCCTGTGCTGTCACACGGCCCTGTGATGTCACACAGCCCCTGTGATGTTATATAGCCCCTGTGATGTCACACAGTCTTTGTGATCTGTGAAGTCACAGTCATTGCTGTGATGTCACACAATCTGTCCTGGGATGTCACACGGCCATTCTGTGATGTCACATCCTGCTCCATGATGTCAAAGACCCTCTCTGATGTCACATAGCCACCCTGTGATGGCAGAACACACTCTCTGGTGCCACAGCCTTCTCTGGGACATCGCACAGCTGCTCTGTAATGTCACAGTCTGCTGTCTGATATCACAGAGCCACCCTCTATGATGGCACAGTCTCCTCTGTGACCTCACTGCCCTCTCTACGGTGTCACACAACCGTCCAGTGCTGTCACAGCCCACTCAGCAATATCACAGCCTGTTCTGTGATGTCACAGCCCAATCTGTGACCTCACACAACCCACCCTGTGCTGTCACACAGCCCCTTTCTGACATCACAGCTGCTCTCTGGCTCCATGACACAGCCACAGAGGTGCTGCTGTGCCACAGCCCCCTCTGGGACATGACACAGCCCCTGCCAGTGCTGAGCACTGTGAGCTCTGCCTGTGCCCTGCTCGTGTCCCTGCCATGCCCTGGCAGTGCCCCAGCCCTGCTGGGCTGTCACAGGAGCTGCTCCTGGGCAGAGCTGTCTCTCTGCAGTGCTGCCCTTGCCAGGAGCTGCCTCTGTGCTGGAGCCTGGCCCAGCTCAGCAGCACAGGCACAGCATAAGGACTTGAATCACCCTCTCAGGGCTTTGGTGCTGTTTGCATCAGACTCAGTCCCTGAGAGAGTGTGCTCAGAAAACTTCTCAAGAGCTCCAAGTGAGATTGAAGCACTGAAGTTTCTCATATTTAAATAAATCCCAGTGAGAGCCAGGACTGAGAAAGTGTCCCCAGGTGCCAGTTAGAGCAGAACACTGGAGGCACTGATGCCAGGGGAGGACAAAGCAGGGAAAGGTGTCTCTGGTGCTGAGCACAGCTGGATGTGTTTCAGGAATGCAAAGGGCCAAGGCTTGAGCTCCCGACCCTGGCAAGGCAGATCCTGTCCCTCCCTCATTGCTCAGGGCTCTTCCCAGGGCACTGGGCTCTGGGGATTGCAATGCCAAGGGCAGGACCATGGGGCAGCCCCTGCCAGGCTGTGAGCAGGGACAAGGAGGCAATGAGGCCCCAGCACAGCCAGGCTCACTTGTCCCCTGCTGGCCTCAGGCCCAGGGCCAGCAGCCATGGCCCAAGTGCTGCAGCAGTTGGCTCTGGCAGGGCCTTTCAGCTGCTGCCCATCCCTGTGCCCTCTGCAGCCCAGGCTGTGCTACGGTGTCCATGCCCTGCCCTTTGCTGCCAGCTCTGCCTCCTGCTGCCTCTGCCTGACCACACAAAGCCTTGGACAACTTTCTTTCTCTTGATGTTTTCTGCTACTTCAAAAGCATCCTCCATCTCTGATACCACCCTTCAATCCACCCCAGGGCTCTCCTCTGCTATCCTCAGTCTTGACTCCACTGAGCACAGAGCTCCTTTGTCCCTTTACATTGTTCATGTGCTTGAGTTCTCCAGACACCACCTTGGGAGATCTTTGAGCCGTCTCCAGTGTGTTGGTAAATGAGAACATTCAGCTCGTGGTGTAAGAAAAGCACCAGAGGAGCAAGACCAGCCAGACCTCTCTGTTCTGACTACTTTTGTCTGGGAGCAATCCTTGACTGATGAAATTTGAGAGTCTAAATGCAAATTTTGGCCCTGGCCCCCAGAAGAAAAGGGCAGTTCTTTTCCATAGGAAGGAAGGAATGGAGCCCCATTCTGTGGTGGTAGATGACACATAGCTTGCAGGAGGCCAAGGCCAGGCAAAGCTGTCTGTCCTGGTAGATTTTTATTGGAAAAACCCTTGTATAGAGGGAACTTTTTTGTGGGATTACCAATTTCAGCCACGGGCACCTGGAAAGAGGAATGGTTCTTTTCTCAAGGAAAGAAAGCACACGGCTCCAGTGCTCCAAGGGCTGGTGAGGAGAAACCCTTGACTTACCAGGATTAGTCAAACTTGCCAGGTGGCCCCTGGGAGGACCAGACCAGCCAGATCTGTTCCATGTCCTGTTGGTTCCATGAGGCCCCTCAATGTCACAATGTTCTCCTTGCTTCTGCGTGTCACAAAGGCCCCTTGCTTCCATGAGGCCCTGCAGGGTCACAATGGCCCTTTGGTTCTGTGGCACCCTCAGTGTCACAATGTTCTCCATGGTTCCGTGGGGCCTGGCAGTGCCACCATGTTCTCCATGGATCCACGGTGCCCTGCAGGATCACAGCAGCCCTTTGGCTGCACAAGGCCCTGTAATGCAGCAATGGCCTCTTGGTTCCACACAGCCCTGCTGCTTCACACCCACCCCTTTCAGTGTATGACCTTGTTAGAAATGATTAAAAGAACAACTCCTACCACAGCCGATTAATCTGAATTTAAGCAAAAAAACCCAACTCTGGTAGGAGATTTATTTTCTCTCAACAGTAGGAAGAGTACATGCTATAACTTCTGTAAATTGTGGGAAAGCCCTCCCAGAACAAGCAATAACCATTGCCTAATTCTTGAAAGAATAGCCAATAAAAATGGCTCAAGTAGAAAATTGAATGTCGCCCCTGTCAGATAAAGCTTCCAGGCTCTGAAAAAATGAAACTTGCAGAAGAATTTTTCTATAAAACAAACTAAATTTTATTACTAAACAGTAGAAAATTTCTGAAGGTATTTGCAATAGAGTATACAGTTCTGAAGAAGTGTTCAACTTTATTCCTCCTTATATCAAAACCAGATGTTCTGCAGAGGGAAAGAAAATCCCTACTTGGGAGAGAAAAACATCCACAGGATCCATAAAAACCCCATAGGTATGGAAGTGGTGTTTGACAGCAAAGGTAAAACAGCTGTGCACAGCCACTGAGAATTCCCCAAGCACTTTGATAAGATAATTTCATTGGAAAGGGATTTTTCTATTCCAGACACTCTTCAAAAGGCACAAGTGCCATGCTGGCTGAGCTGTGGCCCTGCAGCCAGGCACAAGTGTCAGAGGTCTCTGTCCTCAGGTGCCTCTCAGCCCCTCTCCACCAGGAAAGAGCTCCTGGATCCGGCCTCCCGACAGGAAACAGTTCCAGGCAGCAGATGCTGGCTGGGACAAAGCCCATTCCCTGCCAGGAATAACTCTGAAACACTTCAAACAATAACATTCTTACTTTTTTGAGCACTGCCCAAAGAAAAATAAGTACAAAGAGGCCTGGAAATGCTGGTGTGTTTATAGCACAGAGTAAGCTACAACACAACCAAACCAACCAGTCACCAAAGTCTCCTCCTCACAAGTTGTATAGTTTTGGAAGCAAAAGCAAAATTAAGGGTAATAATAGGGTAAAAGAGCTTAATTTAAAAATCCACATAGAGAAAATTATTTTCTCAGCTGTTTTATAAAGGAATAATAAGAGCAAAATAACAAGAACAGAAGCACAATAAATGAGGAATCTAAGACTGGCTGAAAGTCTGTTTCATAGATTAGTGGTAAATATTTTGTTTGCTTGATTTCTCCCTTGATTTAAAAGCAGAAACATGCCACTGTTCATTTTCTGGCATTTCTGTTCATTTTGTTTTCTTTTACTTTTGGACACAGATAAGACCTTTGTTGCCAAGCCCATAAATCACGAATGGCTACATGAATGCCTTCGGGGTCTCCTGTTGTCCAAAGGCACTCCAAGCATCTCCTCTGTAGGGACACAGGCAGGAAAGGTGGAAGGGAGGTTACACAAGAGAAGGAGTCAGGAATACACCCCAAACCTGCCTGCAACAGCTTCCCCCCGCCAAAGAGCAGCACAAAACACACAAAATACCACAGCTAAAATATCAGAAATAATTGTCATCAGTCCTAAAGGCCAGTTGAGTCAAATTAGTTTGATGTCCATATTAAAATCATCAGTTAAGCTCAGGATCTGCAGAATGCAGTGAAATTAATGTAGAATATATCAGAATGGCAAAGCCTCCCAAGTTTCACTGGCATTGTGAGATCAGAGTCCGAATTTCACAGATGTCTTCAAGGAGGAAGTGTTTAAGCCAACACTTCCATGGAGACCATGGAATGTAGAACGTAGAACGTAGAATGTAGAATGTAGAATGTAGAATGCACACTCTCCACTGCTGGGGGAATTCAGGACTGAAATTCTGGGGCTTCCTGCAGTAGTAACTCGGCCACTGCACCCAGAACTGGCTTTTCTTTATCAGAAAATTATTACTGTGCAGCAATTCATCTTGTGCACTAAGCAACACCCACTACACAGAATTTACATTAAAAATTAAATAACTATACTGTACATTATTATTGTTATTTTTATTATTGGCTATAACAGATTTTTAGGTAATTTCTCAAAACAATTCATGGAATTCGGATATTCACTGCCATTCACAGGTGACTCCTTTCTCTGGACACCATTAATAATTCAACTTGAGCTTATTGTCAGCTGCTTCTCATGGAGCTCTGTCAAAAATCTGCTGCACAATGCAATGAGGGTGTTTTTTTCAACACACACCATTATTTCCAAACACACTTTCCACTAGTCCAGGCTGTGGTGACTATGTAATAAGGTGTATTTTTCAAAGAATCAAATACAGAGTCTGTAAACAGAAAGTCATAAATAGAAGCAGCAGCACAGGTGATCATTGACTTCTGATATCACAGAAATAATCACTCTTTTCCACAAAAAAAAAAAAAATAAAAAGAAGTAATGCTTACAACAACAAAAGGCTACAAGTTAAAGTTCATTCTCACCGTTCAAGTAAAGTAATTAAAAAGATGTACAGGGGGTTCAAGAGTACTTGAATATCTTTCTAGCCCTGACTATTCCTGACCCAGCCAGCACCAGTGCCTGAAATTCCCCAAAGCACTGGAGTTTATCCTTAGCTTCACCTCAGCCTCCTCTCCATAGCACTGAGCACAACTACTGTGAGACCAGCAAATTTGATTTAACAGCACCAGCTGACCTGTAATGCCATTAATAACAACAGTCAGTCTAATAAAACACTTAATGCCTCCAAACTCCCACATTTTGAGCCCATAAAGGCAGGAGAAAGGCAGATAATTAAGCAGCTTTCCTATAAAACCCAGCCCCATCTGGCTGCAGCTCTTTTTCCCAACTGCAGAATCATCAAGCACAAGACTCGACTTTTCATAAGGATAAAGGGATTGGAAAACTGGTTTTGTTGCCTGTGAGCCTTGCAAAAAGGCACTGCCATCCATATGATACCTGTGCTGGATTCCAGCTCAGCCTGAGCTACAGGTGTGCAATATCCCGAGCTGCAGGAGGGGCAGCTTACAGGGGGGCAGTTATTACTTTTTTGGGGCTTATCAGAAACCATTCATAAAGGAGGAATTTTTGCTTCTTATGTTTCCCAAATCCCTGCCTGCATTATTTGATCACAAACAAATCCAACAAAACCTACTCACAGTATGTTTTTAACAGCTCATTTTAGCCTGATTTACATTTTAAAGAGTCCACCTACACATGACCATCTCTGCTAACTCTGAAACATGATCCAACTGTTTCCATCAAGTCTATGCCTGTTCAAACTCTTCTTTTCAATTTTAACACTGCACAACACTTAAAAATTCCAAGTAAATTATATCACAGTGTTTGTTCCAGGTGAGCCACTCCAATTTCTTCAACAGGCAAGAGGGAAAGAGCTTGAGAATTTCAAACTGAGAATAGGTTTAAATGGGGTATTGGGAAGGAATTGTCCCCTGTGAGGGTGGGAAGGCTCTGGTATAGGATGCCCAGAGAAGCTGTGGCTGCCCCTGGATCCCTGGAAGGGTCCAAGGCCAGGTTGGATGGGGCTTGGAGCAACCTGGGATAGTGGAAGGTGCCCTTTGCAAGAATATATTGAAAAGTGATTAGGGATTAGAAGCATGAAGCATTCCAGTTTTGGAAGTTAAGAGTGGGTCAAATCCAAGTTATACTTTTGCATTTGTTTCCCAAATGTGAGTGATGCAAAGTAGAAATAATGCAATAATTGAGTACATGGCCTGTCCTGCAAACTTAGAGTGAAAGTAACACTGTGCTCATCTTCACCTCCAGGATTTTTTTTTTTCAGCAAAATAACAGCAGCAGAATTTCAAGTTTCAGGAAATGATGAGAGGGATCTCAGTACCTACAGACACTGCTCTCAGGGACAGGAAAGCAACTGACCATGCTTAAGAAATGCTTATCAGACAACATGAATTGCAATAAACATAAGGACACAGCTCCCAGGGGACAGTATTGCCAAGGCTGCACTAGAAGGTTTATTCCATGTAACTCCAAGGGCAGTTTGCCTAACGAATCCTAGCCAGCATCAATCTATAAAAAGCTTTATAAAGTGTGATTTTAAACTGGAATTGTCCCTCCAGGAGCAGCACTCAGTGGACCAGCACTGGCCCAGCCTCACCAGGCTCTGGGCACAATGAGCATAGGGAAGGTGCTGCTGGACCAACCTTCCCATAAATGCCACTCAGCATCTTCAAAGTGTTCAAGGGCTTGCAAATTCCTGAGAAATGCACTAGAGGAAGACATGCAATTATTTCCCATTTTCACAATCTGAGCAGATTTCAGCTGAGAAAATAAAAAATACAAAGATTATATCTGTGGTTATTTTTATCTCAGATGTTAGGAATGAAGAAAGCTTACAAATATTCTGGCTTCCAAAAATACAAAACAAAACACCAAAACCAACCCCAAAACAAGCTACAAATCTGTTTTATTAACACCATTTATGCTTTCTGCCCAGGCAGAAAGGGATCTCGGGGCACTGATGGACACCAGCTGGACATGAGCCAGCAGTGTGCCCTGGTGGCCAAGAAGGCCAATGGCTCCTGGCCTGGATCAGGAATAGTGTGGCCAGCAGGAGCAGGGAGCTCATTCTTCCCCTGTACTCAGCACTGGTGAGGCTGCACCTTGAGTGCTGTGTCCAGTTCTGGCCCCTCAGTTTAGGGAGGACATTGAGATGCTTCAGTGCATCCAGAGGAGGCAACAAGGCTGGTGAGGGGCTTGGACCACAAACTCTGTGAGGAATGGCTGAGGGAGCTGGGGTTGTTTAGTATGGAAAATAGGAGACTCAGGGGTGACCTTATCACGCTCTACAACTCCCTGAAAGGCAGCTGCAGTCAGGTGGGGTTGGTCTCTTTCACTAGGCAGCAACCAACAGAACAAGAGGACACAGTCTTAAGATGTGTCAAGGGAAAATTAGTTTGGATATTAGGAGAAAGTTTTTCACGGAAAGAGTGATAAAGTACTGGGATGGTCAGCCCAGGGAAGTGGTGGAGTCACCATCCCTGGATGTGTTTTAAAAAAGACTGGATATGGCACTTGGTGCCATGGTCTAGTTGAGGTGTTAGGACATGGGCTGGACTTGATGATCTTGAAGGTCTCTTCCAATCTAGCCATTCTATAAATTCTATATTCCATGCAACTGCCAACGGGCTCAGCTGCTGAAGGGGCACCGGGTGTGGCCGTTGGTGACACTTGGCAACGTGGAACCCAGAGACCTTTGTGACATGGGAGAGCCCAACGCTGGCTGAGGGGTATATAAGGGGTGCAGAGGCCTGGGGTGCCCAGTCCCGTGAGAGCCGTTCTTACAGAAGGAAGCAGCTCCCGGGACCTGTTGGCGCTAGAGGCCTTCAACGATGGAGGACGGCAAAGCCAAGCCCAGCTCCTCCTCGCCAGCCAGCCCCCTGCCCAGCTGGGGCCGAGCCCAGGCCCACGGTGGGCCCATGGTGAGAGCAGTGGGTGCCTCAGTCTGGGCCCAGCCAGACACTGAGGAGAAGGGGCCCTGTCTCATCACAGAAGAAAAGAAACCTGACATGGATGTCAAGCCTTCCCTGTGGACACAAGTTCAGGCCCAAGAGCTTCACCCACAGGAAGAGTCTACAGGACGTGAATCGCACCAAGTGGTACAAGCAGCCGCAGGCAAGGAAGCATCCCCATGCGGAGCCGGGAGCTTGTCCCTGCTCATGGTGGCCCTGCGGGTGCAGCGCAGAGATACGGAACCGGGAGAGCTGCCCCGAGCGGAAAAGGAGTTCCATGACCCAGAGCTGCCCCAGTACATGGGGGAACACTACACTGAGATGGAGCTATTCCAAGAGTGCCAAGGTGATATACCAGAGCTGTCTGATGGAGAGACCAGCGTCTGGGGCTCCAGCAGTGAGGAGCTGTATGTTTCCATGGAGGAAGTCAACAGTGACAACAGCAGCAATGACTTCACATATGTCACCTGTGACTCAAAGCTGAGCATCACCAGCTTCATCTCCAGCTTCGGGGCTACTCCTGTGTCGCAGGAGGAGGATGACCTGGATGAACTCAGCATCAATGACTGGGACGAACCCAGCATCAATGACTGGGACGAATTCAACATCCTTGAGGATGAACTCCACATCCTGGAGCAGCAGGAAGAAGGCGGCAGTGCCCGAGGCCTGGCACCCCTTGCAGAAGACGAGCTGTGTGAGCCTGGCCCTCAGGAGACCTTGCTTGAGGAGCAGGAGCCAGAGTCCCTCCCTGGCTCTGTCCCTTCAGCTGCCCAGGCCCCCCAGCAGCAGCTGGCTGCCCCCAGCACACGGCCTGGCCCCTTCAGACGGGCGCTGCGGGCGCTGCGGGCCCTGGGGACACTGCTGTGCTGCTCCTGCCGCAGCTCACAGCCACACCACGAGAGTCTGTGCCAGCGCCACACCCACCTGCACACGGCAGCTGGGCCCACCGAGACACACTGCAAACACAAATGCAACTGGAGCCTAAGAAATAGCAGCAGTTAAAAAAATAGGAAAAATAGGAATAAGAGAATACAAATAAGAGAATAGGAATAGGAACAAGAAGATGATAAGAACAAATAGTAGTAGTGTTAAGTGAAAAAATAATTATTAATATAAGAATAGAAAATAGGATAAGAATGACAGCAAGCATAACAAGTTAATAAGATGAATTAGAAGAATAGAATTAGAAGAGTAAGAATAGGATAAAGAAGAAATAGAAGAAATAAGAATAAAAATTAAAATAGGAATAAGAAGAATAAGAATAAGAGTAAGAAGAAATAGTAGTAGTAGCAATTGAGAAGAAGGAAAAGAAGAAGGGAAAAAAGAAGACTTGGAGGATGATGAAGAAAGTATTCGCCCTTCAAGGCCAAGCTCTGAAGAGGTCAAGACCCAAGTGGAGAAAGATCTGACATTTCACTGCCAGCCTCCAGAACTTCATCCAGGATACATCCTCTGCAGGACGAAGTAGGAAAACAGCTGAAGCTCCAACAGATCCTTAATAAACTTTTAATAATTTTTTTCTTAATAATAGTTTTATTAATCTAGTTATTATCTATTAATTTCTTTTTTCAAAAGCTGATAGTGCACATAAAAAGTGAGCTGTGGAAACTTAAAGCAAGCTGGGCCATTAGGGCTGAACTGCTCCCTCCATCTGCTTCACAGATAATTTTTATTTGACCCCAGGAATGCTGGTTACTCAAGCAGACTAAACAACTTTGATTCATTTCAGCATGTGAGAACTGGGGTGTGCAGCTCCAGGCCAGGCTGGCAGGGTTGAACAGGAATTGCTGAACAGCACTGGAGTCATGGTCCCCTCAGCATCCCCTGTTCCACCCAGCCCAGCCTGCCAGGAATCAGGCTCAGCAGTAAAAGCATGAATTCTAAATACCTCAGGATTACTGCACCACATGGAATGATCAAGCTCTGTGATTCCAAAGTCCCATTTCAGGTTCTCATCTGGGCTAAAGGCTGTATTTTGGGTTAGGAACAGGCTGGCTGAGCCAGCCCCAGCTCTCTTTGATAGTTATCAGCACCTGGCTGCTCTTGGGGTCCACAGGAGTGCAGAGCCACATATAAACCCTGCACCAATCTGTTTGCCTAGAGACAAAACTTATTTTCTTCTGCACACCAAAGTTCCTTTCATGCCACCTGGTTTAGATAAGCTGCTCAAGTTTTGCCTGGTTGGATTTGAACAGCTGCTCCCTGAAGATGAAGGGACAAGACCAGGAATAGTTAATAACTTTCTTAACTGGAAACACTGTTGAATCATTCATTTCCCTCCCCACAGATTGTGTAAAGCCTCCTCAGTGTTTGAGTCTAACCAACCTTTTAACTGGAAATAGCAACCCTCGGCAGGATTTTCCTGTCCTGGCACCAGTTTCTCTCAGAAGTGTCCCCCTGGCTTCCAGCCAGAGCATCTATAAATGGCATTTATTAAAGCCAAATTTTGAGATAGGGGAAGGTGTGGGTGGAAAATTCAAGACAACAACTGAATTCTGAGTAGGTTTATACCTACAAAGCACCAGGGTCATCTCTGTTCCCTAATAATAATTCACATTATTTCCTATCCTGCCTTTGATTTTGACACTCATTCTCTATACCAAAAAAACCTGTTCTCTTTTGGCTTTTATAGCTGCAACTGTTCTGGTGTCTTTGCAGCTCTGCAAAGCCTTCAGTCTCAGACAGGACACCTAATTTCTGAAATTCCACCCCATGTACTCATATACACCCCAGCCCTTCTCCACAGAGCTGATTCCCACAGGCCACCCCAGCCTCTGCTGGTGCTGGTCTTGTTCCTCCTCAGGTGCAGGATCTGCATTTGCCTTTGTGGGATTTCCAAAGGTTCCTCTCTGCCCATCTCTCTCCCACCTATCTAGGCCCTCTGAAGAGCTGCACAGCCCTCAGGGGATCAGCCACTCCTCCAAACCTTTTATCACCAGTGAACTCCCTGAGGAGCCATCAACCTCCCAGGCTCTGCCTGTCCTGCTCCAGCTCCCATCATCTCTCCTATGTTTGTAACCATTTCAGTTGCTCTGTCTTTCCTTACAGAGCAAGAAAATAAGAAAAAAATCCAGGTGGATTAATGCCAAATTATGCTGGCATTTTACAGAGAGCATGAAAGACAACAAAACTGACGATTTTCTAAAGCAAAAGCACTATTACAGTCACAGTAACACCTATCAAGGAAAAATCTGTTCCCTAAAATAAGGAATAAATTTTAATATAAAATCCCATCAGCTCAAGGTGGTACCAATTAATCAAAACAATTCACTTGCAGATTCTTCACAGTCACTGTTTTTTAAATGGTAATTCTTTCCTTACTTGCTATTCCAGTGTTGGCACAAAGGAGGTTTAAGCTGATTTTCATCCAATCTTAAAAAACAAACCATAACTGTAGTTTAAAATAGTTGGGATTGTTTACTCCTCTCAGTTCTACATGCCAATTCAAATACTGAAAAAATGATAAAAAACCAGCACTACTGCCAAAATGAACACCTGAGAAATGCCAAAGTCACAATGCACAGTACAGAGGAATACTAAAATATCTTATTTTTAATACACTATGAGTAGTGTACAGTTAGCAAACTCCAAGAATGTTCTGGATTCACATGCCCGTGCACACCCCAAGTGAGCACCTTAATAAAATTAATCACTCATTAACTATGAACAGTCCTGGGTATTTTTATGAAGATGTTGAGTTGCTAATTGGATTTGAAGCACAACAGATGCTTAGGACTCAAACCAAATGCTGCTTTTCCTATATATTAAATATATATATTTGTGTGGATTCATAAAAACACTCCACATGTACTAAAGTAATTTAAAAATATCAGCCAAAAGGTTTCTGCTTCCCCATAGCTTACAAACTCAAGACATGAGCCAAAAACCTCAGCAATTCCAGAGAGGAACCACTGCAATGATGCCACAGTAAGCACCAATTCTGATTAAAACACCTGAATTTATGAAGAATGTTTTTTTTTTTAAGTTGAAAAATACTTTTGGGTATGGCTTCTGCACAAAAATTCTTTTCCATGAGAGTCTGCCAACTACTACAGAGCTACTCAGGGTTTAAAGTATTACTCCAGGTTGTGCCTGGGCCAGCAGGGCAGAGGTCAGAGCTCTGCAGTAAATTCCTGCCATCAAGCAGCCGGCAGATAAGGGTTGGGAAAAGAAAAAAGAAAACAAACACAACAAACCCCAAAGCCCCACTGGCCACATCTCCTACAGTCAGAGACCTTGTAAAATGTCACCTTTGTCTCCCCTGATGCCAAACTCCTGACGAGAGGTTCAGAACAAGGCACAGGGGGTAGGGAAAGAAGAATTTAACAAACCTAAACCACAAAGCTTCTCTTGGACTTTGTTTTTCGAGTGTTTTGCAATTTTGCTCTCAGAAAGTCATGCAAGTTTTATGAAACTTGCATGGAATTTAAATCAAAGATTCATGCTGCAATTTTTAGCCCTCTGCCTGAACACTGGTACCTGCACTTGTGTGCCCACACTAAAATAGCTCATTTCTGTCAAACTCTGCTCTACAATGCCAGGAACAGGAATAAAGCACATCCATGTGCATCTGGCAATGGCACAATGCACAGACCCACCTGGGGATGCTGCTGCCAGCCCTTATGCTCTGCAAAAACTCTTCTACCCACTTCAGGCTTCAATATTAAACACTAAGCAAAAGAAAATGTTATAGATAATGCAAAGGCCATCTCTAGCAATTCTCCTTGGCAGATGTTTGTGCAGGTCCTTTATCCTGGTGGAGGGGAGGCTGTTCCTGAGTAATCTTCCTCCTGAACCCCTCAAGTGACAGGAGTTTCAGCTGGGATCATAGCTACTCACAGCTCCCAAATCAGGTGTCACAGACCTGACAATGTATTAGGGGAGGACACAGCGAGTTTCACACAGAAGACATTACAACCTCACAACAGAAGAAGCCACATATGGAGAAGGAGATAGGTATGCTTCATACAACTTGCAAAGAAAATTCAGATTTAAACATGGTAAAATCAGCTTTAAAATAACAAGGCTGCAACAGATGCTCATTTAATGAAACAACAGCAAACTAAACCCCTTTCACATCTTCAGGTGTCTATTTGATCATAACACAGGTTCATCCTGACCATCGTTCACTAGATGACCACAGACATACTGCAGCTTCCTGAAAATATCATCTAATCACTTCCTCTGCAATCCCAATTAATTTCCCATAGCACAGCCCCAGCTGGGCACAAGGAAGCTGTGGCTGCTGCTTTCTTTGCTAAAGTTCAAGTGAATCCAACTCTGTCCACGGTTACAGGTGTGGTTTGTCACTGAATTACAGAATCATGGACTGGGTTGGGGGGACCTTAAAGCCCACCCACTGCCACCCCCTGCCATGGGCAGGGACACCTTCCACTACCCCAGGATGCTCCAAGTTCTGTCCAACCTGGCCTGGGACACTTCCAGGGATGGGACAGCCACAGCTTCTCTGGACATAGCATAAGGAGAGAGGCTGTGCTCCTCCACAGATGTGAATCAACCACAGTGGCAATAAAGCCCTGGGCATAAGGATGTATTTAAAAACATCAGAGATGATCCTTGTGCTTTTATAGGTAAAAGAGATCAAATGTTATATAAAAACAGCCAGGACTTCAATGCGTTCAAAAAGGCCTTTCATCAATGTCAGGCAAGAGGACAGAAATTAGAAAATACCTTCAGCCAAGTAAAACTGGCTCCATTCACTGAAACTATAGTAACCATCTGCTTTTTGTTGCCTCTGTGCTGTTACAATTCTGTCCAGAATGACCATGTTCAGAGAAAGGGAACACAGAGGGGGGGAAAAAGAATTATTTACAGCAATTCTACAGTTCTCCTTTTACTTCGATGCTCTATTTAAATATTCTGGCTGTTTCAAGGGCTTGGTAAAACTGGCTTTTGTAGACTGAACACAAAAAACAAACAGGAGAAAAATGCAGTGTTTTCCCCCCTCAGCCAGAACACAGTGAGAGCACAGTGGTTAAGCAAAGGCAGAGTAAGCTAATTACCAAGTACACAGCTGCTCCTACCTGGCAGAAAGCAAAGGAAAAAAAATACTATGAGTCATCAAATGCAGTTCCTAAATCTGGAAAAGCCTTACAAAAATAAACTTCCACAAAGAAGGGACCAGCTTCAGAGAGAGAGAAAAAAAAAAAAAAGCAATGCAGATAAAATGATCATTATTATAGAACAAAAACTATTTCCAGTTTGAAAGAAAAAAAGGTTTTTTGGCAAGGCAACTACTAAATATGTCATCTAGTTAAAAACAGCTTCTCTTCTTGTGGTTTGCTGGGGCAGAATGAGCGGAGATCTTCCACCAGATTCATTTTTTGTATCAAACACTGAAAGGGGATGGGAAGGAGTAATTTCTAACCCAATTTAGAACATCTTTATTCCTCTCCACGATCATCAGCACCTCTTACATCCACCTTCAACACACACAGAGCTTCAGATACTCACTAGGAGTTCAGGGTAAGTTTTATGTTCCACTTTCAACAGGAAGGATAATCCTGACTTCCCGGTTTTGAAGGCACACAGGGATACAAATACACAACTGTTTATGCTTTGGCAGAACTTCTGTTTTGCAAAGCCCTTAATTGCATAATTTCTCATTTATTTTAGAAAACAGCAAATAAGTCCCTAAATTATTAGTAGCAAAATAAGAATTTGTAGTAAAAACATTGCTTGATTTTTTTTATTTTTCAGTTTTGTTGCTAACTTCAGCATTTCCCTGATTTCTTTTGGGAGTCTTGCACTCATGCAAGGTTACTGCTCATATTGTATTACACTGGACATTACATTTGAAGATATTTAAATTTAGAGGTTATATTTAAAAAGAGAGGAGCTGAAAACTTCAAACCAGGTATGAGCTGTTGGGTTTGTGAGCTTTCTGTGTGTTAGGTTTTTAACTAGGTGTCAGAGGAGGTGAGTTCTGACCAAATGAGCACTGACTGACACAAGAGCTATTGCTGCCCATACATCCCCTCACCAAACCCAGGAAGCCAAAACTGCATTTCCTTCCGTTTTCCAAATAGATTTTTGATCCAAAATTCCAACTGTTTAATTAAAACTATTTCTGAGAGAAATGCATCAGCTTCATAATCTGATCCCATGATCTGTTCCATTATAAGCTGCAAAATATCCTGACCTTAAAAGTCTTTTCCAACCTAAATGATTGTGTGACTCCATGAAACACATTTAAAATAAAGACAAGGAGTATTCTGAAACAAAATCCCCATTTCAATTATCCTCCAAAAGGTCTTAGAAATTGCAATGGAAAGTCTCCTTTCTGCCCAAACCACCAGATCCTGTTTCAAATGCCCCAAGTTTCAGCTACTTTATACTCCCACCTCCCATGCCTCCTAGTAGCAGTTACCAGAAATTTGCCTCAGGTTCATTTTAGAAGGAAATAATTAGATTTACAATTAACATTCCAAAGTATTTTTTGTGTAACATTTTCCCATTGCTAATCATTTACCCAGTGGCAAGGCACAGGAATCCACACAGGGTGAGTGTGCAAGGACAAACACCTAGAGGCTCTCAAAATGCAGCATTTAAAGTGAAAAAGGCCATGTTTTACAGGGAGAGCAACAGTTTTCCAACTTCCTTTCAGACTGATCTGCAATTTCTAGATCTTTCAAACAAAATTAGCTGACTTCTAGTAAGATTCCTTTTGATATTTTCTTCCCTTGATGTCTGGGTGGATTATCAGCAAAAAATACGTTCCTTTTTTCCTTACTCAAAAAATATTTGACTGCATAGCATCTCCCCAGAACAGACAGCAGGAGACTGACACTTACAGAAGTAAAAAAAAAAAAAGACCCCAACAAAATAAGCAAAGAACAGAAATATAGTCACACACATCATTACTGAGCACTGCTATTTGATAAAAATAATTATTTATGTTCAATTGCAGTGTAATTCTTCCTTCACCTCTCCTGCATTTCATGAGGTTTTCTTAGCAGGTTTAATCAAATTTTCCAGAATCTTGTTAGATATTTAAATAATTATATTCCCTACTTAATTTGCACAAAGGAAAAGGCTTTGCTTTGATTCATTGGTTAAGCATTAAGTAATTAGATTTGCCTTGTTGTTAAAGAGAGGATAAACATGTTGCTCAGTTACAATCTAAACCCAGAGCTGCCCCTTTTCCCCTTTTTGCCCTCCAAAAAGTTTCTTCCAAGTGGGCACTTGGAGATGACCTAAATGAAACGAGCCTGGAGGGACAGGGGGCAGGGATAGGTGAGGTATTGAAAGGGAGTTTTAAAGAGAAATTACATTCTTCTTCCAACATAGCCACAAATCTTCACATAGCTCAGAAATTATCCTCCCTGACTCTAAACCAGCTATCATAACTAAAAAAATAGAACTTGGCTACAAAATTATCTTTTTTTCCATCCTGTTCTTACTATGTACTACCACACAAAACAAAAACAAACAAACAAAAAAGATGGCATCACCTCCTTGATTGTGTACACAGAGACAGTTGGAAAAAGTAATTTCTACACTGCAGGATCAAGTGAGGAATGGTGACACAGCCTAGAATTAAGAATACACCAATAACCCTGTACAATAAAGAGAAAATTTGCTGCTTATTATAAGTTAATACCCACCAGATTGTTCACAAAACACAGTGTCTAGAGACAACTTGTTTACAGCATTTACTATTGAAAAAAAGCCACAGAAAATAAATCTAAAAGCCTCATATCTCTATCCTATAAACCCAGGGCAGAGATGTAGAGAATATTTGTACAGGGTTTGAGCTGGGGAAGGTTTCCACACTCACCCTGCTTTATACTTCCTGAAAATGTTTATTTAAGTTGCTATTTTCCATTACTGTTGTGACTCCTGTCATTTGAAACACCACAGAAACAGCCACAAAGTGTCAGTACAAAGCCAGAAAAACAAAAAGACAAAGCTCAGAAAGAACAAAGCCTGTTTTGAAATCTGAAGACACCCGCACAAATCTTTTTGAAGAAAAGTAACCCAAAACTTTTTCAAGTGAAAAATAACTCCTCCAAAAACATAGAAATTCAAGTGAAACAGTCAAGATAAAAACAAGGAAGTTCAAATGCACTTATACTGGATAATAAAAGAATTGGTTTGTTTGCTATCTACAGTGATTTTTCCTAAGAAAACATTCACCAGAAGACAAATATTTAACATTACTCAAAAGCAACAGTCCCTGTTTAAAGCTGTTCTGTAAGACCAACAACTCTGTTGAGCAGGCAGTGTTTATAACAAAAACGTGCTTTTTATATCAGACAGTTTGTGCTAACTCGGCAACATTTCCAGCTCAGCACACTCTGTACCAGCAGGGCTTGCCAGAAACTCGGCTCTCCACGAACATTTTCCTATTTGTTAACTATTTATTCCAAAAGAAAGGAACTAATCCCAGTGTTTCAAAATCCTCTTCCCAGCCATTTAACAAGGAATTCATTTGCCTAACAAATACACAAGGAAACACTAATGTAAATAGAATAATAGCAAAATAATTTCTGCTATGTAAATCAGAGAATCCAGTGGTTTGCTTTTAAACCAGAACAACACAAAGCCAGGCATTACCACGTTTCCTACAAGGCTAAATCAGAGAGGAATCCAAGAGGCACTAAAGGCTTCTTAACTTTTCCCAACTCTGTTCCAGATAACAGCCAAAAAAGCCCCTTTACATTTTGATTCTGTAGTGCTGGTAGTTTTTTATTTATTAAATATTGATGAAATATTAAAATATTTATTAAGTCAGAGAGAGAAGGGTGGTTGATGTTCTAGTTTAATGGATGAGCCAGGAGCACAGGCAGCCCGTCACACAACCACTGTTGCTCAGAAAAGAAAATCCATGGAATCACAAAAGAAATGTGCATCCACAATCAAAACCTACACACCACCCATGGCCACATCTCTTCAAACCTCAAAGTTGTGCTGAAACACGGGGACTGTCAGCATTTAGGGGTGCTTTACAGCCCTTTGGCAGCTGCTCCTGACCCTGCAGAGGAGGAACTTGGCCACAGCCAGCTCAGCTCAGCCACATATGCTGAACACATTTGTGTGCTTGCACACCAAGGTGAGGGTGCAACACATCCCTCACACACCCAAACCAGGGTATGTGACACAAATACCTGTTGTCACAACAAATGGTGTCTCCTGAGGGGAAAAAGCAGCAAGGCCTAATACCACCCATGCAATTCACCCATTGCAGATGAGTGACAAACCCAATTATCACACAGGTACTGAGGAACAATAAATACTGGGCAATCACCAATTCTCATCACACTGCCTCTTCTGGTATGTACAAAATGGGTTCTTTTGGCAGCAATAAAATACTGACCTCTGAAAAACTGATTCCACTTCCACAAAAATCTGATAATGGGATTTCAGGTTATGATGGCTGTGCCTGCCACTTCCTTTGTGTGTCACCCTCTTGGACACTGCACAGCACAGTCAATTTTTTGCAAAGCTCCCATTCAATAAACTATCATTACATAAACAGCCCCATTTTCACAGCACATACGGTTTTAAAAACTCCCTTTATCCACTGGGCAGCTGTGATGCTGAACAGAAGCTATGGCCAGAGCTATGGTACATGGCAGAAAGTTCTGTGAGTCCCAAGTTTCTGTGTGTTTTTATTTGGTTGCAAAATGTCATATTTCTGACACACGATGGGGATTTACATCTGCAAATGCTCAACATGTGACAGTGACAGACTGGGGCCGTGTTCACTGTGTGTTTTGTTAACACTGACAACAACCACAGCCAATAAAACTCTGGGAGTCTTTGTACTCCAAATTCACTGTATTCTTTTCTAATATATTTGTACAAAATATCTTAACTTCTTCCGTTTTCCTCAAGCACTGTATATCCAAAGCTTTAAAAAGTTACAGTTCATGGGATTTCAGGGTCGTATTTTCTTTTGTTCTTTTTCCTTTTCATTTATTTATCTATAATTTCATCCCAGATGTGGCATCAAATGCACACAGCGGGATATCCTTAAGCATGACTTTGTAGAGTTCTTTGTGCCACCATCTAACATTCTTAATCACGTGAAGATTAGCAGAAAGACTTAGCTGGGAGTAGTGTGAGCAATGGGAAGGCAATCTGGGTATCTGCTGGTTTAAAACAGTTCCATACCAGTTCTCTCTCCTTACCCAATTTCCCCAACTCCCACAACAAGAAGACAAGGTAGAGCAATAACCAACCTTCACTTCCATTCACTGTTTGCATTGCCTGCTTGCTCAGCACAGTACCTAAAAGCAATTGTGGACCAAGGCTCCCTCCTTCTCCTCCATCCCACATCCTGGACACACATCCTGGATAACGTCACAGCTTAGAGCAGGTGGCCACGGGGGAAATACTGAACACAAAAACTCTGGTTGAGGCAGCTCCCAGTCCCTGGTTCCAGTTGGATCTGCAGCTCCATATCCCAAAGCAGGGGCAGCCACTGGTGTGGTTTGCAAACCACTGCAAACAGCCAGGTGAGGGAGGGCACAAAGATCTGAGAGTTCAGCATTCCCACAGAACTTTCCCACTGCATGAGGAATCCAGGACACCAACAGCTCTGTGTGTAAGACAGGCAAACAAGGGGGCTGGACTGATTATTGGCCCCACAGGCATTGGGAAGTTGTGGATTTCCATCACAGGTCACTGTCCTTACCGTGTCCAAAATAACAACAGAAAGCCTCTGACAAATGGTACAGATGACAAGAAAAATAATTTTTAGGATGCAGTAATTAATTCCTCATCCTAACAGGTTAATTTAAATGGCTACCTGGGATTAAGTGGTCACAAGCCCAAAAAGTCAGAAATTGCATTATTAAGTTTAATAGGGAAAACTCCAGAAAAGAAGTGGATCTGCTGACAATACAACTTCAAGCCAGAAGAATGACAAATTTTGCCTCTGACACGTATGGACTAACAGGAAAACAAATTAACAGCAGCCTGTTCTCACATGAAATTATGAGACAGCACAATAGTGTAAAAGTCATCTTACATGCAGAGCTCTTAAAACTGAATTAATAGAGGACTATTGCATAGTTATTGCTGGTTATAATTTGGAATACATTAAAACCTTTACTTCCCCAGACCAATATTTAAAATAAACAAGAAGCAGTGAGCAGTCACAGCCACTTCATTAAAGTGATTACATAAACTCTAGAACCAAGACTTAATTTGAATTAATAGTAGAGATATAATTGAATGCATAAACACACCATGTAGAAAGAATGAAGTTCTGAAAAGAATTAAGTGGGTTGATGATATCACATAGCAAACACCTGATGAATTCATTAAACACAAAGGGTTGCAGATGCCACGATACACAGTGAGCATTTCCTACTTGAAAGATCAGATGGATGTCAAACTCACAAAAGACTAGTAAGTCTTAACAGCTGCAGGACACAGGCAGAGGTTCTGCAAAGCAACAGCAGAATTTGAACCTATGACTGATATAGCCAAAGTATCAATACCAGACACGATTAGTTTCAATGAAGTTACTCCAGTGTTTGGGAGAACAGCTTCTATTTCTGCTTGGAAGTACCAGGGATTTCTCCCTTAAAACTGCCCTGTAGCTGAGATCCATTTTCCACCAGGCACATTCCCAAGGGGAGACGCTCAGATTGCATAAACTACTCTCTAGTCTTACTCACCATAGTAGGGCAGCTAAATATATTCACCAAGATGTAAAATCTGCAGAGCCATCAAAGCACTTCTGCTGGAACAGAAGAGCCGACAATTTATAGGTTCTTCAGTTGTGCTTGCTTTTATCAGGCTGGTTAGTTGAAAGAAAATGCACACATAATTACTTAATCCCATTAAAACAAAGACAAATGACAGCAGAGAACTCCCAAGCTCAGCATTTTGGGCACTAGAAGATTCTGAACTCACACAGAAATGAATCACGGAGCCTTCTTTGTGGGCAGCTCCTTCCACAGCCCCTCTCATTTTGGCTACATCAGCATCACAGCTCTGATATTCTGGTATTCCAGCCAGCTCCAGAAATGGCATCTTGGACAATGAATAGAGCCCAGATTTCCCTATGTACCAGAAATCCAAGGTCCCCACTTTTACAGTGAAGGGATTACATGTCAATTAAACAAAGCAAGTCAACTCACAAGAATCTATTAAAAAACTCAGTTGCTTCTTCCAGCATTTGGGGAGCACAAGCAGGAATCCTAAAGAGGCAGCAAGTGGCAATTTGGGGATGATGCTTAATTTTAAGATTTTGCATTTCAGAAACTTACAGGAACTCCTGTTCAGTGCATTAATGACAAAATGTAAATTGTAGTTAGTACCTGAAGAGCAAAAATGAAGTGAATTAATGTTACTCTAGTGTTATGGGTTATGTTTTGACTAGCTCCTCTCCCTACCCCCCACCATGGAGCTGCCGGCCCCTCCCCCGGGCTGTTTTATCTAGCCGGGTGTTTTTTCAGCTTTTGGGGCTTTTTGCCGCTGCTTTCGCTGCTGCTGCTGCTGCTTTGGCTGCTGCTTCTGCTGCGCCCCCTGCCCCCCTTCCCTCCGCTGCTTCAGCTGCTTTTCCCCCCGGCTGCCTAAACTGCCCCTCTCCCTTTCCCCCCCCCCATCCCTAAGATTTGCACCAGCTCCAGAGGACACGGATCTGAACTTTGGAGACCACCTCTGGAAGTCTGCCAAAGAAGCTCTGCTGCCCTTCCCAGCGAAGATCTGCCGAGTTCATCTCAATCTGGGTCTGTGCTGGGAAGTGTATTCTTTTGTATTTTGTTAATAAAAAAGTTTTTTCCACTTTCCCCTGAAGAAAATTCTTTCCGAGCTTGGTGAAGTAAGGAATTGTAAGGGGGGGAGGGGACCCTTTGGAGGTCTTTTTTCCTAAAATTTGTCCCAAACTTGGACACTCTAGGGAATTTTTAACACAGGTTTGTTGGCATGTTTACTATGCAGGAATAAATAAAAGTGTAAAATAATTGCAAGAACTCATTGAAGAAATAAAAATTGAGCTCACATAAATTCACATTAAATTCAAAAGTCCCTTATTTTTAAGACAGTAATGGTGGTTTTGGGATTTTTTTAATACAAATATATATCTAGTGTACCTCTAAGCATCAGGATCTTTTGTCTCTGCTGTTACCACACTATAATCTGAGCCCTTGAATGAGAGCAGTGTCTCACCTCTAGGCTCAGCCATCCTACAGCAGCTGTCTGGGACAGGACAAACAAACAGTGCTGAGTGTAATGTTTGCTCACCAATTACCCTTTTGTGGGCTCACTGAGAACCTCCCAGGACAAGGTCAGGCAGGAACACCTATCCCAAAAGGGGACGGATTAGGAATTTCAGTACTAGAGTGCATTTCTTTTGAGACTAAGCAGTAACAGTCTTGCAGGCAAAACATTTTTCTTCACACTTTCCAGGCCTTAACTGTGGTTTACAGCAAAAGAAATAGTAATAAAATAATGCTTCCTGCAGTCTGGTTTAGTTTAGGAAAAAGAGAGAGAGAGAGTGAGCCATAATTCCATGTACACCTGGGACAGGGGATATCTGTCTGGAAGTTTTCCACTTCCAAGGACAGCTTCTCCAGGTACAAAGGTACTCAAAATTTCAACTCTTTCAGTTGAACTGAGCTTACATTTGGAAAGCAGAAAGATTATGAGGAAGCATGTGGATCCACTAGAAAATTTCTTGGCTTTACCTTCCATCAGTGTCTTTCATCTAAACTTTTTTCAAGAGGTAATTTGTTGCAATCAACAGGAAAACCTCCAAATTCCCAGCCACAAGCATAATTAAGATGTTAATTCTTGAGTGATATAAATAAAAGAAAACAATAAAAAGCATTTACATAAAAAGCTTTTTATATATGGCCCTTTGGTAGATTTAAGACTTTTTTATAACTTTCTAGGCTTTGATATTGCCAGCTGTAAGAAGAGGGAAAATGCACTATGTGAGAATAAGCCATGGAATATCTTGAGCTGGAAGGACTCACAAGGATCAGTAAAGTCCATTTCTTGCCTAGAACTGGTAATGAATTAAAAAATGCTACTTGTACTCATTGGATCCTGCTCTGAGCACTGAGATTACATGTTGTGTGGAGACAAAACCACTGAAGGAGAGAGGAATTAAAGCAAAGGTATGTGCAATCACAATTCCAAACAGGACACTCATTTTTATTTTTTTTTATATAATTCCCATAAACCAATTTCAAGCAAAAGGGGTAGAAGTAGGTGGTGGGAAGAACATTTATTTTTAAAAGAAAACAAAACAAAATGAACATCTCGTCCAGACACAATAAGGCTCTTGTCAACTTCATGTGTATAAAAGGAGTTGGCATTTTCCCATGAAGAAATTCCTTAATCCCAAATGATGGCATAATAACCTCATTTAATATGCCTCCTTAAAAGAAAAAGTTTATTTTGTCTAAGCTGAACTTCAACTGGCAATCACTGGACACCAATTACCAGTGTCAGATATAAGGGTCACAGAACAATTCTGAGGGCTGAGAAAGTAGGAATTCACTTTTCAATCCCATCTTCTTACCAAAAGAATGGAAAAGTTGAACTTTGTTTTCATGTCTGTGGGAATAATCTATGCTAGGCAATTAAGAAAATGCAAATGACTTATCTTATTGAAAATAATCAAGCCAGAAACAGAGTTTTCAGTAACTTAATATTCCAATAAAGTCTTCTGTCATAGGAACCTACTTGTTAATTCCACCCCGTGCTCAAGAACCGGCAATTAACCATTTTCAGATTTCATTTCAAATTATTAATAAGTGGTACTCAGCTGCTTGATATTCATTGCTGCTTTTTAAATGGAAAGCCTTCCAAAAGCTTTGCATTTCAGATATTTTATTCCTTGTTCATGAGCTGCTTTTCCATGCCCTGTCTGCTCTCATTCCTGCTACCACTGGGCATGACAAGAGTTCTGGGGTTTATGGAGTTGTGTTGTAATTAAAATTGCTGTGATACACATCCCATGCTTTCACCAAAGCCCAGGGATCCAAGGAATAACCTTTGGGCAAATCCAAGGAAGTCTCCAAGACAGCTGTAATGCAATTCCAGCAGCAACCCCTCCCTTCTTGCCCACTGCCATAATCTCATAGTAGAATGAAAAGACTGAGGAGCACTGTCATTTGAACAGCCATTTCATGGCAAGAGGGCTCAGTCTTCATTTCACACTTTGCTTCACACACTTAAAATACGTTTGAATAGGCAGGAACATCTTCTCATTCAATAATTAATGTATCTCACTACAGAGCTTAGAACATACTCTCTAATTCCTGACAGAGCTTCCAATTCCTTGCAATTGCAGAAATAAGACAGTACCCTGCAAGAACCTTAAATAGGCTCAAATTGAAATGGAAAGTACATTTTTCATTACTTTATTCTCTTATATTTGTGGAACCCAAAAATAAATTTTTTCCAAGTTTTCCATTCGTTTTTTCTAATCCCTAATAAATGCTGACAAGCACTAACTACTAAACATTTACAGGCTAAACACTGACCTTATTTAAAAGACTTGACTGATGAATGAAACTTTGAAATCTGGCAGTTCATAAGAGAGAATCAAGAACCCTTCTTAGCAGGAATAAAAACAACTACATTTAGTTCTGGGTCAAGTTGCTCTCCTCAGGAAAAATCCTTAACAAACAGATCTGACACGTTCTACTTTCTTGTAGGTAAAAAAAAATCAGCAAATTTCAGGTAGAGAAACAATAGCAGAAATTAATTTTGGTGTACAATCATGTGGGTTAATGTTGGTGCCCTGCACACAACTCTTCCTACAGGCAGCATTTCTCCCTCTCCACTTTTATCAGCACCAGGGGATTACGGCTGCACCAGCCCAATATGCCAAGAATTCATAAACAGGAACAAGCTGAAGCTCCAGGTTTTTCCGGTCACAGCTCAAATTTCAGCTACGTTTTTAAACTTACCAAGCTGCAAAGATCATGTGCAATAATCTTTCAGGAAAGACTTACCTAATTCATCCAAGATAATCTATTCTTCATAAGCATTTCCATCCAAATTCTTATATCCTAGTGAAACAGTGTATTTTTTCTGGGGAAGCAGCTGCAGAAATTAATGGATGAAGGGCAATATATGAGATAGAAATCCTAAATACCTACCAGAATCAGTGAGCTCAGACACACAAGCTACTAAGCTGATAGAAGGATGTAGTTTTATTTAAAGAGCTATAAAACATGCAGAATTTATTCATTTTTGAGTTCCTGTTTCACATCCGGACAGCTTTCCAGAGCCCACCTCCTGTGCTGTGCTAAAGTCACCAACCTGTATCCTCAGTGGTGGTACACACCATAATCCCTGCAGTATTCCTGAGAACTCCAATATTCTGTACCACAAATGCAGCCAAGTGGAATATATCTACAATTCCACTACAGAGATTATAAATTGATAGACAAAACTGTCAGAGAATTACAGAATATTCTGAGTTGAAAGGGACCTACAAAATCATCAAGTCCAGCTCTTGGAGGGGTGTAAAATGTCAGAATAAACTGCTATTTGCAAAAGCAAAGAAGGGATCTGAGGAACAGATCTCCCTTCCCTATAATCTCTGTGGAACTCGCAGGGTCCAGGGCATGGGTGGGAGAAGAGAGAAAACCCAAGAGTTGAGTCTAAATTCTCTGTGATGCTCCAGATGGTATTTGGTCACCAAATGCAAATAAGAGCTCTGCAACTTGCAAATCCACAACATTCATGTCAAAAAAATTCCCTCCTCTCCTTCCCCTTCTTCTGCCGGATACACAAAAAATGGATTTGTGGGAAAAGGTACTGTGGCTGGAACAGCTGCCAAACCTCTCCAGGCAATATCATTGAACAGCATTTATCCTTCAGAAAACCAAACTTCAACAAAATAAGGCAACGTCCAACTTTTTCAGACTTACAGAATCACTCCAGTTTTTCCTCACTCACTGACCCCACCCCAATTAGCTTTTTCCACCCAACACTGAATAAAGATCTTCATCTCCTCATCCAGTTTTAAATGTCACCACAATAAAAACCAGAACAACATAGTCAAGTCTGGCAGGAAGAAGAAATGTAGGAGAATGTGCAAGAGACACCCCTGAAGTTCCCAGCTGCATGGTTAACCCAACCACTCCACTGATCTATAACTGCTCTGCAAATAATTGTTTTTACCTAATCTCCCATGACAGCATTTAATTATCCACAGTTTTTGAAAGCTACTACATAAACAACTCTCCTCATGCCTCCTGTTTACAACCAGTAAGTTGTTTTCCCTATGCTTTTATTAATTAATAAATTGATTAATATGCTTTTATTAATTAAAAAAATGCTTTTATTAATGGCAGATTCGTTGTTTACCAAATCTTCAATGTTATAAAGATAAAAGAACCCTTAGAATTCATGAGCAAAAAAGTTTTTGAAGTGCTTCTGGAAGCAAAGCCTCAGTTTGGACTTTTCCTCCATCTACTGAAAGCAGTAAATATCATACAGCACTATTGGAGTGACTCTTACCCAGAAAAACCAAAAATTATCATTTAGACTTGAATTAATAAAACATAATATTTAAAAATTAAATTCTTTGAAATTCAGTTCTCACTAAATTATTTCATTTTCAAAGCACAAGATCTAGGCAGGAAAAGAGAAATCTAAAACTTGGTTTTTGATAAGAATTCATGATCTCACTAACAGGCATTATTCCCTAATGTTCCTATATCTCAGATATCCAATTTGTTTCGGATTTGCAGCATCAGATTCCTGGGACTTGCGCTCCTGAACATGTGAATACAACAGAATGAAGTTCTGGCCATGGAACTCTAAGTCACAGTGACAATCCAACCTGCAGGAGCAGCATTTTAAGCCAAAGCAGCTCATTTCCTGATCAGGTTATCGCCAAAAAAAAAAAAAAGAAAAAAGCATAATGTTACCCTGGCCAAGCTGACAGGCAAAGAAAACTCTGCTTCAGTAACTTTCCTATTTTCTGTTTGTAAGCCCACATGGAAAAGCCCTTTATATTTTCAGGAAGTTAACTTCAACTATCATATAGTTCAAGATTGTGGCCTGTTTATACAATAAAAAGCAGAATAAATTTGTTCCTTTTGCCTTCTGCCTGCACGAAGCAGTGAACACAAACTGTGTCCTTTGTCCTATCTCAAGGAATCAATGGACATAAATGCCTTGTTCTGGCAGAATTTGAGGCTCAATATTTTGTCAATACTGATGTTCAAACTCTAAAATATACTGAACAGAGACCGACAGCCCTATCAGCAGGAAAATGTACAACACTTACACAATTTACATCACTTTGAACTATATCTGATAAGTCACTACAAGTGTTTCAATGTGCTTTTAATATAGAACAAGGAAATCTGTCCTTGTAGGATTTACACACATGACAACAGAGGAGTTTCAGATTGAATTCCACTTAAAAGTTACTGCTCTGAAGGCTCCAGGCTGGAGGCTGGAACACCCTGAGTGCTGTGTCCAGGTCTGAGCCCCTCAGCTCAGGAGGGACACTGCGGGGCTGGAGCATGTCCAGAGAAGGGAATGGAGCTGGGGAAGGGGCTGGAGCCCCAGGAGCAGCTGAGGGAGCTGGGGAAGGGGCTCAGCCTGGAGAAAAGGAGGCTCAGGGGACCCCTGTGGCTCTGCACAACTCCCTGACAGAAGGGGACAACCAGGGGTGTTGGGCTCTGCTCCAGGGAACAGGGACAGGAGGAGAGGGAACAGCCTCAGGCTGTGCCAAGGGAAGCTCAGGTTGGTCACTAGGAGGAATTTCTGCATGGAGAGGGTTGTTAAACATTGGCTGGGGCTGCCCAGAGAGGTGGTGGAGTCCCTGTCCCTGGAGGTGTCCAAGGAACACATGGACGTGGCACTCAGTGCTCTGGCTGGGGGATCAGGCACGTGTTGGACTCTATGACCTTGGAAGTCTTTTCCAAACTAAATAATTCTGTGGTTCCATAAAATTTTGAACCAGGTAATGTGTGACAGTGTGCTATACTCTGCCCCATACTGCACCCAGCAGAAGCAGGTTCAGCTGTCCAGACATTTAAGTGGATTTCCATACCTCCACCACTGGAAGCAGCCTCACATTGTAACCAAGATGTCAGATATAAACAAACTCCATCAATTTACAACAGAAACAGAAGCATCACCCGTGACTCCCCTCAAATAAAAAGCTACTTTAGTCCCATCTACTGCATTTGAAATATTAAATAAACTATATTTCACTAAGAGAAAAGCATATATTATTAAAGCTTTGCTGGGTAAGTAGAAATATTACCCATTCCCTCATTCAAAACAGGTGCCTCATAAAAAATGAATGTCAGTGGAATGGCTCAGCACAGCACTTGTGAGCCATCTCTTTAATTATACATGATCATAGGGCTACCTGCATGGAACACACCCCAAGGTACTCAGGCCTCCATATCTGTGATTTTACAGGCTCTGGTGCCAAATAAACAATCTGGCAGCCATCAAAGCAGGAAGTTTGGAATGGTGCTTAGAACAGAATGAAAAGAAACAAATATACCCAGGACTAAACAGTGCAGGGTACAGGTGGGAGATAAGGGACAACTCCAGCACACTTGAGAAACAAAATATCCTGTGTACTTGAAACAAATTTTATCACCAAGTCACCAGAAGGTCTAAAGGTCATGAGGATAAAAAAATTATTGCAAGAAACCAGAACCTGATCCTTATGATTGTCTTGGGTTTTTTTAACTACCAAAACTGGTTAACTTCAGTCATTTTCTTGCAAGACACAAGGTGAAAATGGAGGTAAAATTCATGCGGCCTAACAAAACACCTTTTAGTTCAGGCAACTAAAACTTGTCATACAATACACAACTGAAAAGAAAATAATATATACTGGATATAATCAAATCCAAACAGGATCATAACAGACACAGCAGAAGTAACTTTATCATGGTAAAGCTCCACATTTTGGAGACTCTGAGGACAATCCCAGCTGCATAAAGCCTATAATCACCAACTTATCACTGTCACCTCTGACCTACCTGCCCCTTCCTGCCTCCTGTTCCATTCACTTGCTGCAACTCGCCTTGGATCATGCTCAAATCCTGCAGCACGAGCAAGGAGCAAGTCCTGACCTCATGGATTTATGTGGGGTGCCATGGAGTTCACCTGATTCTACAGAAGTGATTTATTCCATCAGCTACTACCTTATGCCCAAGCTGGGGTATTATTATCATCATCACTCCTTAAACTAGAATCTACTCTATTTTTAGAGATTCCACAAAAATCCAAGTCATGATGATGTGTACAGGTCTCCTGAGCTCAAGTTTCCCTTTGCATTTTATAACATGGCAAAAAAAGTCAAATTTACAGGTTTTTGTTTTTAATTTTCCTGTAGGTCTTAAAACACAATGATAAAATCACATAAAGTAGCAAATGAAAGCATTAAGAAAAAAAAAATGTCCTTTTCACTGGAAAAAGAGAAGCAACTGAGAAACAAGGAGTGTCTTACAGTGCAGCTGGCGGTGGATGGCATCGGCCAGGTTGGGCTCGTCCCCCCAGAATATCCAGAGCTCCTGGCAGTCGGGTTCGACGTCCCGGCGCCACTGGCACGGCAGGCTGGCCTGCAGGCAGCGGATGGAGCTCAGCAGGACGGAATCATCCTGGGCTGGAGCTGAAATGATGGGCCACAGTCCCCATGGCCTTCAAAGCTGTACCTACACCATGGGATGCCCGTGAGTTCAGCCTATTGGAAAAAAAAAAAAAAAAAGAAAAAAAAAAGGAAAAACATCATTGGATTACTTCATAATTTAATATTCAGAGTTTGTTTCATTTTCATTGGTTAATTCCGCAATTCAAGTTCAAAAATCTTCCTATTCATAGATTTGCCTTTATTGCCCTTCAAGATAAAAAAATGAATAAACAGCACTGAATAAACCTGGCTTACCCCTGCATTTAGGTTTTCACCACAACCTGACTCGCTTCTATTCTATTCTATTCATTTCCAACAGCTTCATTCAATTTCTAACCTTATTGTTATCTTATTGTCATCTTACAAGTTAGAATGGAAAAAAAACAAACAGGGAGAGGGAATAAACCTCATTCCCTACAGGCTGCTTGGGGGCCATGTGAGCTCAATGTCAGCCCAAAAGTTGGCCACTTGAAAGTTACAAAGCACCATAGCACTTAAGAAACCAGTGACTTACTGGAAAAGCTAAAACAGCTTCACATTGTGATGTTACAAGTTTACCAAATGGGCTTTTTATTTTGCCCAAATGAACAAAAGCAGAATATGGAATTTGCCATTTACTGCCTCTCAACCAGACAGAATTCTCTTATCAAGGAAGAATTAAAAGAACAGATTTGCTATCCAGATGTTTGGGAAAGGTTTTCTTTGGGACTGAACAGGTTCTCCAGGGAATGGGCACGGCCCCAAGGCTGCCAGAGCTCCAGGAGTGTTTGAACAACATTCTCAAGGATGCATAGGGTGGGATTGTTGGGGTGTCCTGGGCAGGGCCAGGAGCTGGATTCAATGATCCTGGTGGGTCACTTCCAATACAGAGTGTTCTGTCATTCTGAGATTTTCCTCCACTCCCAGTTTGCCCCATCCCTGTTGTACCCTCCCCCTTTCTCTCCTCTCTCCAGCACATGACAGGGAAATCCCCAGGATAGTCTGGTTGTTATCAAACACACCTGGTGTGTGTATACCCTGCTCACAGTGGGCTTGTATTCTACTCTCCAACCTGTTACCACATTCCTGCTGCTGCTATTCCCTGCACTGCTTCATTTCCAGCGTTCACACCTTCCCTTGGCTGCCCAGAAGCAGCCGGTGCTCAGTTCCCAAGCGCTCCTGCAGGAACAGCCAGCTGCTCTGCTGTGAGGAGAGAAACACTCCAGGGCAGCAGCTACACCTCTGATGAGAGAGAGCATTGCCAGGAACAAGGAAAAGAGCCAGCAGTGGAAACACTGACTGTAAGAATGAATTTTTACTCCTAAAAAAAGCCAAAGACTTGAGGATCACTATTCCTCCTACTGTCATCACCTGTGTAAAAACATTCAACTTCTCCTCCAAAACCCAAATTCTCTATCACACACAGAGGACTTCCTTTTTCAAGTCGACAATCTTTTACAAGTTTAAACTCTAAAATTTGCTTCTGTCCACCACAGTAGCTAGAAGGAGCTGCCTGGTTCAAGAGCTAGCTGGTGAACTGCTGAGGAGCTGAAGGTGATGCTCATCATACCAACTACAGAAGTAAAAAACACAAGTATTTCTTGGATATTGTAAATTAATTCTTTGAAATAGTTTCACCCTGTTTCTGTATACTGCCAGGCACAGCAGTTCCTGGGACTCTGCCTCAAGGGCTCTTTCCCCAAACACTGATTATCCACTTAACTGTCCTCTGAAGAAGCCTCGCCAGGCACACAGCCACACAGCACAGCACTGGGAAGAGGAAAAACCTATGGAACAGTGAACAGCGGGGAAATTGGGTTTATTGTGTGCAGGCCCCTAAACCACCAGGCATCTTTAGCTCTACAGGGCAGAAGGGACTCTGCTATCCCATATCCTGCCAGCAGGACACCAGTCCTGGATTGCCCCAGCTGGAGGCTCCCTGCAGCCAGCATTGAGCTCTTGCACTCAGACAGAAATGCTGATCAGCCATCCAAAGGGTTGGGAACTATAGAAAAGGAAATAGGAAAAGATAGTCCAGACTGGCTGAGATACACAGCCATGTGCCACCTTCCTGGCACAACAAGGGCAGGGGAATGCAGGAGGAAGAGGCAAAATGGAAGGAGTAAAGCTATTTTTTCCATAGCAGGGTGCTGGAATTCCTCATACTCTAAATAAACAGTCTAAGAGAAAGTGCTCCTCCAAAACATCTACATCTGTTCTATGTGTGTCCTCAGCTATAGCTTGGACAAGGAACGGGCAAAGTTTCTGAAACAGAATAATGAATTCAACTATGAACCACAAAACACCAAGAATTAGTGCCAGCATAGGCAACCTGCAAAAAAATGAAGTGCCTTAACCAGCTAAGAACATATGCTAAGTCACAAAGAGCATGGAACAGGAAGATGATGAAAACCAAAACCAAAAAATCCCAACTGAACAAAGGACCTTACCAAAAGCAGCACTCTCTTGATCCACACAGCAAAAGCCAGAGCTCAGCTGTTTCAAAGAGCAGAGAGGCTCCTGTGGCTTCCTGCCAGCTCAGAGGTATCACTCCAACATCCCCCCCAGAGGAGGGATGAAACAGAGTCAAAGAAAGCACAGTGAAATCAGCAGAGCTGCACCCAATTTAATTCTGCACTAACAAACTCCTGGAGCCTAATTCTGTGGACTGTGAGGAATCATAAACTACTAACCTGGATCACACCAGTGGCCACCCACACAGAGACTCCTGAGAAAAGGGAGAGACAAGTCCTGGGGCTTTGGACTCAGCAGCAGCATTAAATGAGCTCTCACACATTGCTTTCCAGTCCAAGCTGCAGAGATGTGGTTCAGCACATGTATTGGGATGTCTGTTTCTGTTTAAATTTTTAATAGGTAAGCATCAATAGTAATCCCTCAGAACTTCTGGATTATGTCCTCATGTTAATTAAAACTGAATTGAAACAGAGATTTGAATCCAGAAGGGATACACAAGAGCAGACTACACCCAAAACACACATTCTACGCCTCTCCTGACATTCTGTGTAAAGTATTTAACACACTATAGGGAGAAGATCTGCACCCACATGGGGATTTATTTACACTAATTTCTTTAAACAAACCAACAGTCCTGGTTTGAAGAGGCCTTCATCTCTAGCAGGGGTTGCACAGACAAGACAAGCAGTGGGCTATGGTTCTGGGAACTGTTCTGAAGAGCCAAATGTGGTTTCATTTGTGCTTCATTGGCAGTGAGCACAGGCTGACCCAACACAGCCTCCTCCTCAGTCCCAGCCATGCGTTTCCATGTCCCAGTCTGATACTGGATCTGGCTGTGGAATCACTCAGTGAATGGGATCACTTCACCAACTTAAAGAAGAGAATGCAAGAGAAAGACCAATGTTTCCAGGCTCAGCACTCTGACAACTCATCCTGCAGCCAGGGCATCACCGAGCAGCCCCAGGAGAGGGAGGGAGAGTGGAGTAGGATCTCCCCTGCCAGAGACAGCTCCAGCCAGAATAAACACAACTTTCAGTGCACCCAGAGTGCTGTGCACGTACACCCCAAACAACATAAGCAAGCACTGGTGCCAGAGCAGGCCTGGCCTGGGTGCCCTCCCTGCAGCACTCAGCTGCTGCTCAGACATTCACACTGAGCTGGGCTGACTCAAACCCACAAGGGTTGGATTTGTGATATATATATATATATATATATATATATATATATACACCATATTGTAATTTGTGTTTTGTATAAAATAAGTCTGCAAAATAAAAATAAACAAGCCACAGGCAAAGGCATTAATTGCCACTGAACTAGGTAAATTAACATATCTACAGGCCGGACTGCTACCACTAAGCACCTATCTCCTGGGGAATCCCAGTAACTCACAAGGGAGCAGCATTTCCCGAAAATCCCATCACCTCCTCCCCAGACTGCATTCCCCGACTCTGGTTCCCGTAAAGATGAAATCAACCACCTAAAAGCAATACACAACGGACACAAAATCTCGTCAAGAAGCAGGAAGGACTTTGTCATGTGTGGACACCAGAGCTGAATTTGAAAGAAACAAAGAACTGTCCTGCTCCAGGCTATGAAAAACAGTATAAAAAGGGGACTGACCAAGATGGCAGTGTGAACACCAGGGGAATCCAGTGCGATAGAGGCTGGGTAACATCGTGTGTTCATCCAACTCCGAACCCAGGCTCGGTGTTGTTTTTTTTCTGGTTGTGGCTTTCCAGGACCGTATTTTTGGTCACAAAAATAAAATTTGCCAATTAAACCTTTAATTCAGTTTGATTTGTGTATTACCTATAACAATCTTGGTGACCCCAATGTGATCCTGATTTTGGGTTTGCGGTTTCCCCCTTTCCAACCAGGAGGCGCCTTGATGACTTTAGCGACCTGGTGGAATTGGGGAATTCCCCGAAGCCGGTCAGGTTCCCAAACGGAAAATTTGAAAAGCCACAATCAGAAAGGGAAAAGTTGGGCCCCGAGCTCTCAGACAAACCGCGGCAACATTTTTCACTCATAAAACTCGACGTGCACGAAGAATCCACGCAGGAAAAGGAGCCGTAAGTATTGCGTGGTTGAGTGAGGTGTGACTGAGCGCATGATTGAGATGTGATTTTATCACAAAGCGAGTGCGGACCCCAAAATCGCAGTTCCATTATCCCACGAGGGGTGTGGTCGGTTGAGGGGGAAGCGACCATAATGTGATATTAACTCTCTCTCTCTCGTGTCACACCTAAAACTTGGGAAGTTTTGGGGGTCGGTCACGGGGAGGATCGGGAGGGAAGGTACATTCCCCGGAATTGGGAATTGGTAAACCTCTCAGATCCTAGGGCAGGACAAGCCCAGGAAAAGGAAAAGAGAGCTCATCTCCTTTCGAAAAACTCCACGGAACCGTTCTCCATGTGAGGTGAGTAGATTGGAAACATTGAAATAAAGTTAAACTTCAGCACCGTCATACCTGGACCCGGCGGTGGTCCCGGCATAAAACACAGTAAGTAGGCATAACAAAAGTAGCGCGGGGGGGAAAACCTTTTAGAGAAAATGGGACAGAAAAAAAGCAAACCTCAGGGAAAAACCCCAGAGAAGTCAGCTAACCCCTCATGCCAACCAATGCCTCACCCCTCCCCCTCCCCAATCCCCCAGGCACCGGCTGCAGCGGCGCCTCACCCACCCCCTGCTCCCCCCCTCCCGGGACATAAAGTAACAATTCCTGCTGCCGGAGAAAACGGATCCCTTCCAGCAAGCAGGACCCGACAAAAAACAAATAAAGTATACAATGACGATAGTGGGGATGACACAGACGAACATAAACTCCTTCCTTTAAGGGAAGTGCCCATTGCCCCCGGGGTCATCGGATTTGTACACAAACCAATTAACACCGCAGACGTGAGAGCATTTAAGAAAGAAATGGGCAGTCTAATGAATGACCCGATAGGTGTCGCAAACCGGTTACACGAGTTCTTAGGAACTAGCGTATACACATATGATGATATTAATGCCATATTGAGGTCAATTTTCAATATCGAGGAACTGGACATGATAAGGCAAGCCGCTATTCCGGACTGGGTGCGCAGAAACCCCCAGGGAGGACTGGGGGACCAAAGGTGGCTGAGCATGAGACCGTCGTGGGACGCACAGACAGAAGAAGGCAGGTTAAGAATGATAGAATTAAGAAGCATGGTGATACAGGGTATACGGGAGGCTGTTCCCAAAGGGCAGAACATAAGCAAGGCGCTAGCACAATGTCAGGGGAAGGATGAGACGCCAGTTGAGTGGCTTGAGAGATTGGGACAAAGTATCCGAATGTATTCAGGGACGGATCCTGACTCTCCTATAGGGGAGGTCCTCCTAAAAACATCATTTGTTGCAAAATTGTGGGAGGATATACGGAGGAAGATCGAAAAAATGGACGATTGGCAAGAGAAAGGACTGCAGGAATTATTGAGGGAGGTGCATTGGGTTTATATGAGGAGGGGAGAGGAGCAACAAAAGGCACAGGCAAAGGTTTTAGTGGCTGCCGTGAGGGAGGCACAAAAGCCGGAGCAGACTCGGAATAGCTCGGGACCGACACCAAGCCAGCAGACCCAGGGGAAGCGAAGCCCCTCGCAGACAAAACAGGCGGCCGGACGGAGGGAGGCTCCCAGTGATCAAAAAACAGGAACCTGAAGCATTTCTCCCAAACCTATTAGAATTGTGGTTCTCAAATATGAACATCTACGTATATAACTTGTGCACATGCCCTATCTGTTCTATCTGTAGAATATAGGAAATGTTCTTAACATATTTTTATTTTCTCTAGAGCTGTGGTTTTGAGCTCTCACTGCAGGTTATTTTTCACGCAGGACACAAAGGCTTTCATTTTTAAGGCACTTAAAAATACTCTTACTTATTCCAAACTAGGATTTATACTTCTACTTCATACCTATACACCTTAATAATTCCACTTACCTAAACTAAAGGTCAGGCCTCGATTTCATGTTGAAGTGGCTTAATGTATTCTATTTCTCAGAAGTTTTTGAATTCAAATTTTGCATTCTGTTCTCTCTCAGAGGGACTCAGAGAGGATTCTCTGTTCCACATTCTAACAACTGGGAATGGGGACCGGGGCATGGAAACGGGAATGAAAACAGGAACAGGAAATGGAAATATGGGAATGGGACACAGAATATGGAAATAGTAATTGGAGAGACAATATGGGATGAGGATTTAGAAGATGGGACAGGGAATGGAAATTGGAACAGGGGGACGGGACTGGGAATAGGAATACAAGAACTGCACTCGAAATACAGAAATAGAAATGTACATACATTGAGAGCTTCCTGTCAAAACCTTATCTTTCCCAGCAGACAGGGAATATGGGACTGGGAATATGGGAATGACAACCAGGCAAAGAATACGGGATAGGAAGAGGGAATGACTGCAAGAATGGGAATTGGACTGGGATGGGAGCCAGGAGGATGTGGAGCCCCCAGCCAGGTATCTTCCCAACACGGATCAGCAGCACCAGGGCTCAGGGGGGCTCTGCCCACCAGGGGTCACTGGGGATCATCCAGCACAGATCCTGCCATGGGGATGGAGCTGCAGCAGGGCACGAAGCTCTTCCCACACCTGGGCCACTCACAGGGCTTCTCTTAGTGGAGACTCTGTTGGTGTCTGGTCAAGTGAGAGCTCCTGGAGAAGCTCTTCCGACACTCGGGACACTCGTAGGGTCTTTCCCCAGTGTGGATGCGCCGGTGGCTGACAAGGTTTGAGTTTTCCTTGAAGTCCTTCCCGCAGTCAGGACACTCGTAAGGCCTCTCATCCCTGTGATAGCGATAGTGCTTGAGAAGCTTGGAGCTGCTGTCAAATGTCTTCCTGCATTTATCACACTCATAGGGCCTCTCCCCAGTGTGGCTCCTCTGGTGCACAGTAAGGCTGGAGCTGTCGATGAATCTCTTCCCACACTCCTCACACTCATATGGCCTCTCCCCTGTGTGGCTCCTCTGGTGCACAGTCAGGCCTGAGCTATGGCAGAATCTCCTCCCACACTCCCCACATTTGTAGGGCGTCTCCCCGGTGTGGATCCTCTGGTGCTCAGTCAGGATTGAGCGGCGGCTGAATCTCTTCCCACACTCCCCACACTCATAGGGCCGTTCCCCCGTGTGGATTCTCCGGTGTCTGATCAGGTCAGATCTCCACCTGAACCCCTTCCCACATTCCAAGCACTTGTGGGGCTTCTCCCCATGGTGAAGCTGCTCACGCAGCCCCAGCTCCGAGCTCCGGCCGCCTCCCCGGCCCGGGCTGGCTCTTTCCTGCTGGGATCCCCGGGCTGTGCGTTTGCAGCCCCTCCTGCTGCGGGATCTGCGGGGCTTTTCCTCCCCGTTGCATTCCCGCGCCGTGGAGCCGCTGCAAACGGCCTCTTGCCAGAGGCTGTGCCGCGGGGATTTGTCCTCCCTGCTGTCCGTGCTCAGCTCCTTGTCTGGGGAGGAAGGACAAGGACAGGATGGGATTTGTCTCTGTGCCAGAGGCAAGGGCAAGGAGATCCCCCCAAGGCTGTGCTGCAGCCGGGGCCGTGATGGGCTGGGACATGGAGCAGGACACAGGGGAAAAGGGGCACTGACTTCCTCCTCACCTGCCTGCGGTTCCCGGGCCACCGTCCTCGTCCTCATGGCCTCTTCCTCGGTGCCAAAGTTTTGGAAATCCTGGTTTGGGGAGGAAAACAAGGGCTGAGCGCGTTGGGTTTGATGGTGGCGCTGCCCAAGGGCAGCTGGAGCAGTCAGCACCCCTTTCAGCCTCGGGGGCCCGGAGCCCGCTCAGCACCAACCTCCCGCACCCCTCCAGGCTGCCGGGGGTCCCCCGGCTCCGGGATCGCCCCTCTGCCCTCTCCCGGCTCCGGGGCTCCCGCCTTCTCCCCCGGCTCTGCCGGGGGTCCCCAGAAGTGCTATCGCTTCCTCCCCGCCATTCCGTGGCGATCGCAACGCGGGAACCACCAAGATCCCGCCAGGGGCATTTCCGGATCGGCTTTGGGGTCCTGCAAGATCCAAACATCCCCTGAAAGGAAAAAAAAAACCCTCCCAGAGCCGCCCATGATGGATTTGCGGTGAGCTCCCCCTCCCCCTCCCCGCTCACCCGCGGGATTGTGGTGGACTCGGAGAAACCGCGAACTCAGCGACCAGGCGAGGTAAGCCCGTGGTTCCAAAATCGCTCCTCCTCTTCCTGCCGTTCCTCCTGTGTCGCTCCTCTTCCTCCCGCTGCTTCTCTTCCGTCTTTTCCCGCTCCTCCTCTTCCTCCCGCTCCTCCTCCACTCCCAGCGGTCTCCCATTGCAGCCAGAGCCGCTGGAACTGGGGTGCCCAACGCCCTGAGAAACCCCCAGGTCCCTCCCAGGACCCCTCAAATCCCTGGAACCGAGCGTCCCCCGCATCCCCTGAAAGATCCCCCGTGTCCACAAGCAGGTCGTTATTTAACATATCTATTTTTATCCTGGTTTTGGGTGTTTGGGAAGGACAAAGAGAAATGCAAAGCAAATCCAGGCCACGGGGAGGGTGTGCAGCCCCCAGCCAGGTGTCTTCCCAACACGGATCAGCAGCACCAGGGCTCAGGGGGGCTCTGCCCACCGGGGGTCCCTGGGGATCATCCAGCGCGGATCCTGCCATGGGGATGGAGCTGCAGCAGGGCACTGTCTTGGTTTGAAAGACAGGTGTCTGCTGAAGAGGTCTGGAGCTTATCTAGAAATGGAAAATGTAAACTTCCTCCCTCTAAATTAATATGACTTGGAAATTAAGGAGCTCCCTGGAAAGATATGGGGTTTAGGATAGCAGTTTTTCACTGGAAAATGAAAATAAAAGTGTAGTAATATAAAGACCAAAACACTGGCAAGGTCAGAATGCAACCTGTAACCCTGTTGCTCAGGGTGTTGGTTACAGTCTGAATAATGGTACCTATAGTTTTCTTGGAGTGACAGATGTGGTTTTGTTGGAGCAATGGTTTTGGAGAAGGGTGTAGTTACTTTTTTAACATCTAGTGGTGATTGAAGATAGGTCTGGTCTTCTTGTGGAAATTTAGTGGGAAAGGTTGCTCTGATGTTTCAAATTTCAGATTTTATTTAGGTAGGCAATACTTGGATTTTCTCCTTGGGTAGATCATCTCCTATAAGGTATAACTCCTTGTGGGGAGGAGTTCTGAGGGATGGGTCATGGAAGAGATAAGGAGCCCTGCTCCACCTGATTTCAGCAGATGCTGATAGAATGTATACTTCTGCTTGCATCTTGCATTGCAACTTAAGACATTATCTACTCCTTATTCTATTACCATCTGCATCCTACCCAAATTAATACCTTCTTTAAACTCTGCTATATATTTTTATCCACAGTGAAACTTTACACACAGTTCTCACTTAAGATTAGGTTTTTCTGTGGTACTCAATGGGTTTCTTTATCTTTCTGCATTACCTACTAAGTGTAACTAGGTTTTTGAGCAAAAACAATTGTACGGATTGGTTTGCCTTGGTTTGAGGTGGGCCTAATCTAAACAGTTTTAAAATACCTTTAATGTGTCCTACAGGAACTTTATCCCCATGCACTGTGTGCAAGGCTTCAGACTGGGCAGGACTTGTTTGAGTGATGGACTCTCAGGTGTTGACTATTTAGGTGGCTTTTGTTAAGTTCATTTCTCAGTTTTTGGATGTTTCCCTGCCAAGTGCCTTTAGGGTAATTTTAAGTAGTCTGTTGTACAGTTCAACTTTCCTGGCAGCTGGTGTGTGATAAGGGATATGATCTATTTATTCAATATCCTGGTTTTTGACTGAGGTGTTTCTAAGGCTGTTCTTGAAATGGGTCCTGTTGTCTGACGATTCTCTCAGGGGTGCTGTGTCTTTATAGGACTTGCTTTTTTGGGATTCAGACGATGTTTTGAGTAGTAGTGTGAGGTACAGGGTGGGTTTCTAATGATCTAGTGGTGGCTTCTACAATTGTGATCACGTAGCACTTGCCTTGGGGGGTTTGAGGCAGTGTGATGTAGTTCATTTGCTGGGCTTCTTTCTACTTATATTTGGAATACTGCCCCCCATATTAGAGAGGCTTTCTCGGTTTGGCTTCTTTGATTTTAGCACATTTCTTTCAGTTATGGATAACTTGAGAAGTGCAATTTATAGTTTAATCTGTTTTTCAGTTTTGTGCCTTCTTATAGGTGGCATTTTTGCCTTGATGGCTTGAGGCAGTATGGGCCTATTGAGTTAGGAACAACTCTCCCTTATGTTGCTAATTTAAATTTATTTGAGACATCTCTATTTTTTCAGCTTGATCTACTTGCTCCTTGTTTTAGTGTTCTTTATTCACCTGACTTTTGGGGACATGGCCATCTACATGATGGACTTTTACAGAGAGTTTTTTGTGAGTGGCAATGTTTTTGCACTCATCAGCAGCCTCAGTTGGTTTTCCTTTATGTTGCTAGCTGGCCTTTTTTACCTTTCTAACTAACTGCACAGAGCATTGGTTACTATATATGATTAAGTACAAAGGTAGAGGTTTGCCAGTTCTTTCTGGTCTGGGTGAAGGTTTGTTGCTGTTCACGGCCACAGCTGGAATTGTTCTTCTTAGGGTGACCAGGTAGAGCCTGGTCACAATGTGGCTGCACTCAGGAATGCATTCTCTAAAAACCTATGGCCCCTAGGAAAGCTTGTGTTTCCTTCTTGCTGCTTGGTGGAGACACTGTGATGATCTCATTGATCATTTCAGTGGGGATCTGGCTCTGTCCATCTTGCCACTCTACTCCCAGGAACTGGATCTCTCAGGCAGCTCCCTTGACTTTGCTGTTCTCGATGGTGAAACCTCCTTGCTGCAGAATCTGGATGATCCTCTCTGCTTTCTCAAATATTTTATTGCCCTGTTCCTCCACACAATGATGTTATTGATGTATTGCAGGTGTTTTGGAGCTTTACCCTTTTCCAGTGCAGCCTGGATCAGCCCGTGGCAGATGGTGGGGCTGTGTTTCCACCCCTGGGGCAGTCGGTTCCAGGTGTGCTGCACGTGCCCCCAGGTGAAAGCAAACTGAGGCCTGCACTCTGCTGCCAAAGGAATGGAGAAAAATGCATTGGCAATGTCAATGGTGCCACTTTGCTGCCTTGGGCTCCAGCTCCTCCTGGAGATCCAGCGTGTCTGGCACGGCAGCGCTCAGCACTGGAGAATCAACGACTGGGAGAGAGAGGGGGTCTACTGACTGCTGGTCAGAATCCAAATTTACTCTCAGCTACATGTGCTTATATACCATTTTTAGGAAAGCTTGTAATTTTTTCCCACATTCGTTGGGCTAAACATCACACAGAGAAGCTTACACATTTTGCAACATTTCTATTTGATTCATTCTTCTTTCCTGTGACCAGTCTTGATCCAATCTTCATGGAGTCTTCAAAGCTCTGTTTGCTCTTGCCGAGGCATCTTGGTTATCAAGCTGCTTATGCTAATTAAATCCACAGTACTCTTTGTTTTAGCTCCCACAGTGGAGTCACTTCATTCAAGGCACAGTAGCCTACAGTCAATTTCTATTGTCTGTCAGACTTGCCCACAGGCAAACTGGGGCTGTTGAAGGGTGAGTGGGTTTTAATGAGCACCCTTTGACTTTCTAGCCAAAATTTTATGGGTGGGGGTAATGGCATCTTGATTCATCTGATGCTGCTGGCTGTGTGCTGTTGAGGTGGCAGTTGGTGATTGTTGCATTTTCACCTGCAGGTACCTACTGTAGATGGGTTTTCTGATAGTCCAGGCAAGGTATTTAATTTCTCAATGCCCTCTGCCTCTACAGCAGCTGTTTCAAAAGCCCACCTGAGTCCCTTTGGCTCTTTGTAATAGCCATTCCAGAGGAAGAGTGTGCCCAGAATTCATGGAGCCTCTGGGCCAGTCACACTGGGATGTTTCTGCCACCCCTTCCCAGTCAGGCTCATTTCAGCCTCCAGCAGAGTCAATTCCTGTGATCCCCCGTCACCCCAGCAATGGAAACAGGTTCTGCCCCCATGTCCCAGTGGCATTAGGGTACACTGTGCACCAGGATCACCTAAAGGCTCTGATGTGCCAGGCCATTGGATCTGCTCCATCCAAAAGACCTGGCTGTCCTGTGCCTCTCCCTGGCTAGAGGCAGGGCCCCTCCAACCCTGGTTATCATTTCCTTCCTGGGCATACATACTAGAGGTTCTTTTAAGAGGATTCCTCATGTCATCTTCCTTTCTGTAATACCTGGCAGCTTGGTCATGGGAGGTTGAGGCTTCCCTCATTTGAGTGGAACTCCCTCTCTTAGTGCTTCCCTCCCTGAGTTGATGCACCCATGCTGCCAGTGCAGAAGTGGGTTTCTCATTTTGCCTTTTCATGATTTCCCCATGGTTGTGCAAAAAAATCCACAGGTCAGCTCGTGGGGTGTACCCTCTCTCCCTAGCTGGGGGGTGTTGGGCTCTGACTTTGGAGCCTGTGACTGGCACTGATGCTGCACTGATCTTCCTCACCTCTTCCCTTATCTCCCTCATCTCTTCCTTAAACTCCTCTTTGAGTTCCTTAACCACAGCAGAGACATGAGCCTGCCTCAGGCCATTGATCACACTCTCATAATTTCTGAGCTTGTTGGTGACAGAACCCACTGTCTTTGGGTTGTTATCAGCATCAATTGTCACAGTCAAGGTGCATTTGGATGGCCCCAGGTTTGCGAAATTGCACATCTGCCCTGTGCACCTCACCTTGTCAGGGTAATTGTCCTGCTGCCCCCTGCCAGCTGCCTGGGCCCCTCTCATGCCTGTCCCACATCCCTGGGGCTCCTGTCCCTGCTGCTCCCCAACACCTTCACTCCCCCCATCAAAGCTCCACTCAGCCTCTGCACTGTGACCTCTGGAAAGAAAGAAAGGGAAGAGAAAGGAAGTGTTGTCAATTGACACTGGCTGGATTTCAATCACCCATCAGAGCTGCTCTCTCACTCCCCTCCAGAGATGGACAGGAGAGAGAAAACAGAATGAAGGTTTCAGAGGTTGTGATAGAGACTGGGACTGATTGCTCAGCAAATGCCATCATGGGAAAGACAGGTTCATAATTAGAGATACTAATTGAATATCTTGATCTCCTAATCAGAACAGGATAGTGAGTAGTAAAATAAAGCTTAAAAAAACCCTTCTGCCCATCTCTCCCTCCTTCTCATCCCTGCCTCCTGACCCAATGAGTGCAGGGGTACAGGGAATGGGGGTTCTGCTCAGTTCATGTGTTGTTTCTCCTGCTGCTCGGGGAGAGGAGTCGTTCCCCTGCTGCACCAAGGGGTCCCTCCCAGAGACGCTTCTCCATGAACTTGTCCAAGGTGAGTTCATCTCACAGGCAGCAGTTCTTCACAAACTGCTGCAGCGTGGGTCACACTTGCATGGGCTCACAATTCCTGCCAGGACCCTGCTGCAGAGTGGGCTCCTCTCTGCACGGGTTTGCAGGTCCCTGCCAGGTCCCTGCTCCAGCACAGGTTTCTCATGGGGTCCCAGTCTCCTCTCAGGCATCCCCCTGCTCCGGCACGGGCTCCTCCAGGCGCTGCAGGTGCATCTCTGCACTCCGTGCCCTCCATGGGCTGCAGGGGCCTGGCTGCCTCAGCACGGGCTGCACCACGGAATGTCAGGGCAATCAGCTCCAGCCCCTGGAGCAGCTCCTGCCCCTCCTCCTGCCCTGCCCTGGCTGTGTGCACAATTGTTCCTCTGACATGTTCTCACCCTGCTCTTCCCTGGCCACAGTTACAACTCCACTATAACCCAATCCTGGTGTCACCCCCTTTTCCCTCCCCACAGGGCTCCTGCCCCAGCTCCTGCAGCCCCCGGGAGGGAATTTGGAGAGGGGCCAGAGGGGGTGCACAGCCCCCACCATGGGATGACCCCAGCCCAGTCCCTTTGTTCAACACCAAGCTGGGCTTGTGGCCACAGGAGGAAGAGGCCGAGGGGAAGCAGATACTGCAGGTGGGTCAGTGCTAAGGCTCAGGGCAAGGTCCTGCCCTGCACACCTGGCTCGGGTGTGACCCTGCCCTGGGAAAGGAGCAGGACATTTCCATTCCCACAGATCCTGTCCCCAAAATCCCACTTTTGGGATCCCTCACCCATCTCTGCAGTCCCTGCTCCAACATCTCCAGGTGTCTGGGAAGAGTCCAAAGGGATGGAATTTCCCACCCAGGGTCCCCAGCAAGCCCCACTTTGGATCTGCTGTCCCCCAGTTTTCCCAGTTTCCCTCTCCTTTTCCCCAGGCCGGGTTTCCCCCACCCCCAGTGGGTGGGAGCAGCCGAGAGCTCCACGCTGCCCATCCCGACCTGTCCCGGCTCCATCCCTGCTCCTGCCACGGGCTGCGAGGGCTCGGGAACAGGGCAGGAGCAGTGGGGATGGGGGAGCAGTGATGGAGAAACAGGGGGAGAAGAGGTGGATGGATTAAGATGAGGAGGAAGAGGAGGAGGAGGGGGAGGAAGAGCTGGGATATAGGATGAGGAGCAGGAACTGGAAGCGGAGGGACCACGCAGTCCAGCCCTCGCTGTGTCCGCAGCCCTCCCGCCCCTGGGACATTGTCCCCCCATCTCACAGTGACCGCAGAGGGGGAGCTCGCCCCTGGGGTCTCCGTCGGAGGGAGTTTTTGAGGGTGTAGGGGAAGATTTTTGGAGCTTGAAGGACTCCAAAGCTAAGCCACAAATGCCCTTTGGGGAGATTTGGGGGGGTGTCCCAGGAGGTTGTTTATTCCCGGAGGAGGGCAGAACACTGGGACACCAACAGCTGGGCAGCTGTCGGGGGCCAGCACTGCCCCCAGTTCCGGGGTCACCGGGTCGTGGTGGAGGAGCTTGGCCAGGAGCTGCCACTGGTCTGCAGTGAGAGCCGAGGGGCGTTCACCCAGCACCGCTCAGCACCCCGGGGTGCTGCAGACCCCCAACCCCCTCCCCAAGGCCGTGGCGGTGCTGGGGGAGTTGCCCCAGGCCTGAGTCTCAAGTGTGTCCAGGATGGTGAGCACCGAGTCCATGTGGTGTGGGGCAACAACTGGGGGGCAACCAGTGGGGGGGTGAGGAGGACCAAGGGGTGGGGAGAGGACTGGAGGAGGGGAAAGGCATCCACAAAAGTACCAGAAGCAGGAAGGTGCCTGAATATGGGGGAAAGGGTGGAAAAGGGAGGAAATGATCCAAAAAAAGAGGAAGGGAACCAAAATAAGGGGAAAGGAAACAAAATAAGTGGGAAAGACCCAAAAGAGGGGAAGACACAAAATAGGGGAGCAAGTATCCAGAATAGGGGGGAAAGACCCAAAATCAGAGGAGAAAGGTTTTCATGGGGTGTCACGGGGTGTCACGGCTTGTCCCTACCTGTGCTGGGGCAAGTGCAGACACTCAGTGCCAGGAGCAGCCACAGAAACATCCTGAGGGACATGGGGACACCCTGAAGGACACGGGCCTGGGACCTCAGGTACTTAGGCCACGCTGGGGGTGGGGGACAGGAACACAGGACGAGAGACAGGGACACATGGAAGGGGACTGAGACACACAGAGGGGTGACAGGGAACCATGGCGGAGGATGGGGACAGAGGGGAGGGGACACAATGCTACCAGGACACACAGCAGGGGACAATGTCGCCACACCTGTGGGGACACTGCCACTAGGACACCTGTAGTGACACCCCACGTGGCACTGATCCTTGCCCTGTCCCCCAGGGGTCCCCTGAAGGTGGTGGCCCTGGGGCACCCTGGTAGCTGTCACTTGCTTCCACACTGCTTTTCACCAGCTGAACAAGCCCTGACAACAACTTGTCAACAACCCTCCCACCCTGGTGGGTGGTGACATTTGGCTGGGATATTGCAGTAGTGACAGTGGGGATGTGGTGCATTGGGCAACCATCTTAGCCATGGCTGAGATGAGGTGCAGGTGACACTGTGGTGGCACAGGTTGTGGCATTGATGCTGTTGCAGTTCATGTCCCCACCCATGTCGACGTCCCCTTATGTCCACAGCTAGGCCTGTGTCTCCATCCATGTCTATGTCCCCATGAAAGGCTGTGTCCCCTCATGTCCCCATCCATGACCTCACCTGTATCATTGTCTACCACATCTCCCCATCCATGCATTACTTCAACATCTTTTTATTTTTACTCTAATTTCAGGACTTTCAAAGGGATGAACAGAATCCTTTTTGTTTCAAGGCCAAAACAAAAAGATTTACGTGTCCCTGCTGGCAGAGCATCCACATGCTTGGCTGGGTGGGAAGAACCCATTTTGGAGGGGTTTCCACCCCACTGTCTCCAAAATCATGGGATTTGCCCCAGTCTGTTCCCATTTGGATGTGGAAGATGTGCATAGGCCAGAGAGGATTAAAACGATGGTTTTTTATTGGAGAAGACCTCCAAGGCCACCCAGTGTTGCTTGATGCCACCACAAGATGCAACAAATGATATTTTTCTGGGGTCAGAAGACGACAAATGTGCTCTCCACAATGGATTTGTGATGTTGGTCTGTGGATGTATCCAGGTACCCAAGGGAAGCCAGGAGAATGTGGAGCCCCCCCATCCAGGTGTCTTCCCAACACAGATCACTGGGGCTCTGCCCACTGGGAGACACTGGGATCATCCAGCACGGATCCTGTAACAGAGAACGGAGCTGGAGCGGCACATGAAGCTCTTCCCACATTCAAGGCACTCACAGGGCTTCCCTTAGTGGTACCTCCGTTGGTGCATGGTCAAGTGTGAGCTCTGTGAGAAGCTCTTCCCACACTCAGAACACTCATAAGGCCTCTCCCTGGTGTGGATGCGCTGGTGGGTGACGAGGTTGGACTTGCACCTGAAGCCCTTTCCACATTCGGGACAGCAGAAGGGCTTCTCCTCTATGTGAATGTGCTGGTGCTGGAGGAGACTGGAGCTGGTTGGAAACCTCTTGCTGCATTTATCACACTCGTAGGGCTGTTCACGGTGTGGTCTTTGGGGGGACAATCAGATCAGATGGTCTGAAGCACTTGCCACACTGGGAGCACATAGGCCTCTCCCCAGTGTGGATGCGCAGGTGGGAGACAAGGCAGCAGTTGTATTTGAAGCCCGAGCAGGTGCCGACACCCAAAAGCAGCCGCGCTGTGCCCTGAGGGGTTCCCAAAGTGGCTGCGCCCGCGCGGCGCTGGGACCGATATGGGAGCACTGGGAGCGATCCTGGAGCACCTGGAAGCAACTGGGAGTGCTTTTCCTCCCAGTGGCTCTCACTGGGAGGAAACAGAGCCCAGATCGGCTGCAGCCGCTGGTGGGCGGGACCAAGGTCGAGGGCGTGGTTATGCAAATCTAGGAGCGGGCGCGC